>NC_063189.1:19665503-19773003 GCF_017589495.1 Alosa alosa
TCTCGGTTCGTGTTAACTAATAAGACTCTGGGACATCGATTCTCCTGTGCCAATCTGCGTTGGAAACAAGATCGCCGATGGATCAAATCGTCGACCGTCGACAAAACCGGTGAAATTACTTTACATTAATTTTACAGTAAGAGCCAAAACAGCAGTGGCAACTGGTTCTGGAGACACAAAAACAGTCAGAAAACAGTCAGAATCCATAAACAATACACAATCAACAAATAACAGTTTTTCCATTGACCCAGGTTACACCTTCACACTAGGCATCATTCTACTTTACCTCAGGAGTGCATCCTAAACAAACACAACATGGCCAAGGGGACCCTGGGCTCGTCACCATAAGCTGGCATGAGAACACTGCTGTACACAAGCATATATCAGATACAGCCGAGACAGGCATTTGCATCATAGACTGAGGACATGATTAGCTCATGTGCTACATCATACTAAAGCGGCAACAATCACATATAGGTAGTAAACAGACATAGATAAGAGCAAAGGGTTTACAGACAAATATTTCTCTCCCCTACTTGAGAGTTACAAATAAATGTACCTTTGTTGGCTAGGTTCCTTGGTTAAACAGTGCAAGGCTCGTTGAAGCGTCTTTTCACCCGAGACCTACGTTACAATGTAATATTAAATATCATTACAACCCTCACAAACATGGTAGCCTGGCGTTAAACCAACAATGATTAAAATAGTGTACTATTACCTTCAGTAGTATTAGATCTACCCACCAACTACTTCCGAGGCGTCTAGCGACAGTAGGACACCTGTTGCCACAGCTTAACATTAGATAAACAAATAAATACAATCATATGATCGTGCTTGGATGAGGCAATGGCAAGTACCTTTCACAGGCGACACCCAGGGGAACCAAGGATGGCGAATCGGCCAGTGTTTACAGAAACCAGGGATCTTAGTGGCCTACCGGTGAGCCTGTTATTTTTATAGAAAGTGAATTGTTGCCGCTAAGGAAACCTAACCCACTTAGACTGACAAGGTCCCAAATTGAAATGAGCGATAGGCTAAAACCACATACAGTAGCTAACGTTATTCAACAAATTGCAGACTGAGCGATGTCACTTATCACGCCATCAAACACGGGTAGGCTATGTAGTGACCACTCAAAATAAAAGTATGTTCAATAAACTGACGCTTCGAATAGCATTAGGAAGTTATTCAGTAAGCTATACACACTTAACTCAAAACAGTCGCAGAGGTGGAAAAAGTACGAAAATATTGTACTCAAGTAAAAGTACCAATACCTTGATGAAATATTACTCAAGTACAAGTTAAAATACCGATCTGAAAATGTCCTCAAGTAAAAGTAAAAAGTAGTTCATTTAAAATGTACTTTAAGTAAAAGTTACTTAGTTACTTTTTTTTTGGGGGGGGTATCAGAACAACTAGTTTTACCAGAGACTTTCTAATGAGGAGATACAGCACTCAAAAAATCCTCCATAGTGCATGGGGTTAGTTTGTAACGTTGTCTACACATCACAACCCTTCCACGGCAAAACGTTGACATGTGAATACATTGAGCCAATCATGTGGTGTATTGTAAAATACATTGAGCCAATCAAGTGGTGTGCTGTGAAGACATCGTGCTAATCGTCTGTTGTGATCTCGCTGCTGGAGCAAGATTGGTGTCGTGAAGCCTTACTCACACGCATTTCTGCCAAAATAGATGCACGATAAGTGCCTAAAAAGTGTTGCAATATGGCCGCCGAGTGGAGGTACTTGCCTGATAAGGACGTTGAGAAATGGAGATCTATGTGAAAAATCACCGGAGTTCTCCTTTAAGTTTGAGCAGTAGTTGATTTTCAAAGTTAGTTGCACTCATCATTGGGTCGCTTTGCAGTGAACAGTAATCCAGCACAACTGAAAAGCCCCTCACAGGCAGCTGAGGCAGGCAGGCCAATGTTGAGTTGCAGAGAGTTTTTTTTATATTTTGAAATGAGCAGAAGGTTTAGCAGATTAAAGGGTGTCGAACTGGTGGGGGAAAGTGGGAAGTATAGGGCCCCAATGGAGGAGAGGGCCCTTGAAAAGTGGAATACAGGGGGCACAACATTTTCACCAGGCATTAGTAATAACTCAGGAAATCCACACATAAAAAATCCAAACAACTCCATAAGTAGAGTCATGTGTAATGAAGTGGAATAACACAGGGAAAAAGTATTGAACACGCTAAGAAAAAGCACTAAGGCAAGGAAATGGAAGGAACGAGCTGAAATCTGTAAGTAGTTAGAGAGTAATTATCCTTTCTATCTGTGCAAATTAATATAAGCTTGGTTAGTAGCCTACATATCAATGGGCTATAAAAAGGTTTTTCATTACCAAGGTGTCACACAAGAAACATTCATGATGGATAAAAGCAAAAGCTCTCCCAAGACTTTTGCAACCTTATTGTTGCAAAACATATCAATGAAACTGGTTACAGATGCATTTCAAAACTTCAGAATCTTCCAGGAAACAGCATGGGAGCCATTATCTGCAAGTGGAAGAAACATCACTGCATCATCAACCGGCCTACTTCACTCAAAATGTAATCAAGTAAAATTTAAAATACCGATTTTATAAACTACTTAAAAATACAAAATACACAGAAAAACTACTCAATACAGTAACGTGAGTAAATGTATTTCGTTACTTTCCACCTCTGAACAGTTGTTAGGCTTATATCATTCTGATCTGTAGTCATGCAGCCATGCCTACATTTATTAGGCTACACATGTATTAGGGCCACATTAATTATAGGCTAATATATTATAATATTCAGTATTCATTATTGAATGCTTAGCTGGAATGATGTTTCCCTATCATCCTATTCTTAAAGCAGGCATACCTGTGGGCATGTAATTGAGCTATGGGTTTTCTTTAGGAATGGTATGTTTGAACGGGCACTGCACTAGTAAGAAACAAAAACAAGACGTGACGTGACAAGACACAGACTGTCCACTAGGGTGACCAAAAGGCCTGAGCACAAATCTGTCTGCACAATGCTGGCAAGCCTACAGCTTGATGTACTGATTTGGACAGATGTTTACCTGTTATTGTGAGCTTGATCAGGAGAACCACGTGGAAAAGAAACCCTCTTTTAGGATGCATGCCTGCAGGGGCGCAGGAGGCACGGGGGACGTGGGGGATATGTCCCACGCAGTGCTGAAGACACGGCCGTGGTCCCCCTCACTTTGGATAAGGAAAAAAAGCCTTATATACGCTAAATAAATAATAACCTATAGGGTTTGCGCTAACTATGTAAAACTCTCCATTAACAGCATCACATCACTAACCACAGCCATATACAGTACTGTAAGAGTGCACAATCTTATATTTACTCTGTTGGATATCTGAAGCCAGTTTGTCTACTAACAACCATCATTAGAGATGCTTTTCGTTTGGAGCAGCATACTGGTAGGCCATCAAAAGCATAACATTTTCGGTTTGGTTTGGGATCTAATTTACTTTTGGACTGTTTGATTATATTGCTAAATGTTGGGACTGATGGGCACTGAACTCTGGGAGATATTTGATGGTTCACTGTTATGTTTCATGCAGTTGAAAAAGTGTCAGGATTTCCACCGCTGTTTATTGCGAGACAAGGTAGCCATTCATTGAATAGGGGTAGTGCTGTAATAGAAACCTTTTTGCGTAGCCAAGTAGCCTAAATTGAGTTATTGTTTAATTATGCCTTGAGTCACGCAACAATTGCGTTAAATGTAGTAGACTTCAGCCTCTGGCAATTAGCTCGAAAGGGGCGGCAAGACAATGAGCTTGAGAACGTGTGTTGGAGACCCATGGTAGGAAAACGACTTTATTAATCCAACCAACAATATAATAAAATATTAAGAAGAGGTGTTATTTCATTGACTTAAATCGAAGCAATGTCTTCTAGTGCTGGTGGACTGATGGCAATTGTTGGTATGGTATAGGCAAATATGGGAACCTGCCTTTATTTGTCCGGCTATAAATAGAATCAATCCCGGGCATAATTTGAGGATTTATGGTAGCCTATCTCCTGCTCAACATGACATTAGCTGTTATGTTTATTGATAACAAACTCAACTAGCCTACTGATGAACTCGTTTTCACTAGCCTAACTATAAAATAGAAGTATATAGGCCTATCCAAAGTTTTTGTTCTGAGAAATTTATTTCAAACATAATTTCAAGACACAAATTGGATACTTCAGTTACCTTGGTGCATAAATCCCAGAGAGTAAGCTACCACACCCCAGAGTGATGGGCCTTTCTTACGCGTTCAGTGTGGGGTATAAACAAGCTGAGAATTTAGCGGTGTCACGTCTGGCTGTCACAGACATGGGTAGCTCTTTGAAGTTTGGGATAATGTGGTACAGTTACTAAAGTAACAGTATTTTATTTTACTTCTTATGTAATGTATATTTTTTTAATTTTATAATTTTTTATAATTTTATAAATGCTTTGTTTAAATGCTGTTGGAACAAATAGTAGTTGATTATAAAGGCAACTTTCTGTTGCAATTTTCTGTGTGTTCTGGACTGGTAACTTGTTAAGCCAACATGTTCTAACATTGCATAAATATTAACTGCAGACACATAGTGGAGAGTTAATTTGGTTTATACTGTACCAGACAATTTAGGTACTGTAGGCCTAACTAGGCTATTTGATCATGTAGTCTATGTTTGGATCATAGGCATGATGATTCATTCATGGCTTCATAAAATATCAACATTATGTTGCTTTTAGAGTATTCTACCATTGGCCCAAGTAGTGTAAAATAAATCTAAAAAAATTAAATAGAAGTAGAATTGCACATAGCAAGAAGCTGGTCTGAGGGCAGATCTGGCGTTGTGCTCATCTCACAGTTTTGACAATTTTAATCAAAAAATATTTTGAAAACAATCAATGGTATTATCTTAATATTCTGGCAAGTTTAAAATATGATGGTCGAAAGTGGGCCAGAGGTGGCGATCCGATATCGGGAAATCTGATCTCACTATGGTTTGTGTTCACAATTTGGTCCCCCTCACTTTCAAAATATCTCCTGCGCCCCTGCATGCCTGCATACAGTAGATAGATATAGATAGATAGATACTTTATTGATCCCCAAGGGGAAATTCAGGGGGTCTCAGTAGCATACAGACATCCACACAACATGCACTTACAGCAGAAATGGTAAATATAAGTATAATAATAAGTATAAAATATAAGTATAAACATATAACCAAACTCCACTGTACAATAGAGACAGTAGGAGATAAGAAAAAGGGTAAGGCTATTTGCACCCCTGGTACAATTACTATTCGTGCCCACAATAAATGTGTCCTAATACCCGGTGTACAGTAATGTGTCCTGGTCTACAAATATCAATGTATGCTATTCGTACCCCAGTGCACACAGCAATGTGTTCTATTAGTACCTCGTCTGGTACAAATATTCATGTATGCTATTTGCACCCCTGTGCATTTAATCTGGCATATTGATCACACAATGTAATAATATATATCTATATTTTTTTAAAAACAAGCAACATGTTTTTTTGTTGTTGAGTGTGAATAGCTCAGCTGTGTAATAGACACTCTGAATAAGGTATGCTGTTTGCATCAATGTACAGTTAGAAGTGGATGCTATTCGTACCCAGGTGTTTATAGTACTGCATGCTATTTACACCCTGGTGCATGAACTAGCTAATTGTTGCTATCAAAACTTCCGTTTGATAACCGATTTCTTGTTCAAATTGCGCGCCTTCTCTCCAGAGACGTTGGTACACATGCACACTGACTCCGCCAAAACAAATCACACGGGAATCGAACCCCAGTCTCCCGCGTGCGAGCCCTTGTCTAGTGACCACTGCACTATCTGCTTCAACAAGAAGTTGAGGTTTGCACGAAATTTCTGTTAGTTAACAAACTGACGGTTGTATGTGTTCACTGAACAATGATTATGAAAATAAAACACAACTTTTCCATCTCAACTTTAATTTGAACAGATATTAGTGCTGAAACCGTTCAGAATTCTTCACTTTCTGCTGACGAAAAAACGAATGTCGGCCATGTTTTTTGGGCACGCGAGCAACATGTTTTTGTTGTTATGTAACAGGGTGTGAATAGCCCAGTTGTGTGGCCAAGGCTATTCGTACCAGGGGTACGAATAGACACTCCGTAAGAAAAAATAACAAAACTAAATACACTATATAAATTAAATGTAAAAAATCCAGTGTGCTTGAGGGTGATCAAGCATGAGACGCTTGTAGTGACAGGGCCTGTAGTTCTGTGTGCATGGTGAGGTGCTCAAGAGAGTGAGTGTCATGGTGAAGGTGCAAAAGTAGTCCAACAGTAGTCCTTTAGTTATGTGTGCATGGTAAGGTGCTCAAGAGAGCGAGTGTCCTGGTGAAGGTGCAAAAAGTAGTCCAACATTAGTCCAACAGTGCAACAGTGCAATAATCTAGTCTAGAGACCAGCATAAATAATATGGACAAATAGGAGAGTAAAGTATAATGTAGACAAGGTAATATAAAAAACTATGTCAGTGCAATAACAGGTTGAGGTAATAGGGTTACAGCCATTCAGTATTGTAGCAGAAGCCATTGATCATGTGTGCTAATATAGCATGAAAAACAGTGTAGCAGGAAAACAGTAGTAAAAACATTAGGCTGTGGACATTAGTAAAACAGTAGTAAAGCAGTAGTGGGCAGTCAGTACTCACACATGGAGAGGGTGGAGAGGCAGACAGACTAAGCAGAGAAGTCTATCTCTCCTCTTCCCTTTAGTGAAGCATTGAACAGTTCAATGGCCCTGGGGACAAATGACTTCCTCAGTCTGTCTGTTGTGCAAGGCAGTGAGCGAAGTCTCCAGCTGATCAGGCTCTTCTGCTTAACAATAGTGCTGTGGAGTGGGTGACACTCATTGTCCAAGATGTTGATCAGTTTGTTCAGGGTCCTTTTGTCAGATATTGAAGTGATGCACTCCAGTTCAGCTCCCACTGCAGAGCCAGCTTTCCTTACCAGCCTGTCAATTCGCCCCGCATCCTTCTTCTTTGTGCTTCCTCCCCAGCTGGCAACAACAGACTGGTAGAACATCCTGAGGAGCTTGCTGCACACATTGAAGGACCGCAGCCTCCTCAGGAAGTACAGGCTGCTCTGCCCTTTCTTGTAGAGTGCGTCAGTGTTGGCTGACCAGTCCAGTTTATTGTCCAGGTGGAGACCCAGATACTTGTAGGTGCTTACCACCTCCACATTGACCCCATCAATGGGGACTGGTAGCAGAGTGGGCTTAGACCTGCGGAAATCCACCATCATCTCCTTGGTCTTTGAAGTGTTGAGTTGAAGATGATTGAGTTTGCACCAGGCTCCTGTATTCCTCCTCCTGCCCGTTCCTCATACACCCCACAATTACAGTATCGTCAGAAAACTTCTGCATGTGGCATGACTCGGTGTTGTAGCAGAAGTCAGATGTGTACAGGGTGAACAGGACTGGAGAGAGCACAGTTCCCTGTGGCGCTCCGGTGCTGATGATCACAGTGTCAGAGAGACAGTTCTTCAGTCTGACGAACTGTGGTCGCTCGGTCAGGTAATCTGTAATCCAGGTTACCAGGTGAGCGTCCACACCCATCTGCAAGAGCTTGTCTCCCAGTCTGAGGGGTTGGATGGTGTTAAAAGCACTTGAGAAATCAAAGAACATGATTCTCACAGCACTTTTCCCCTTGTCTAGGTGAGAATGTGTCCTGTGTAGAAGATAAGTGATGGCATCAAATTCAATTGTTCAAAATCAACTTCAAATTCCATGCAGTTTTGAACCTGTCAACCTGCCAAAGATACTTGCAATTACAACACCTCATTTTTGCCTTTTCATTTTTTAACTAGGTGGTGCTATACATCAAATGGTTATGGGATGGGTTGACATGGGCCCTTGAGACCAACATACTAAAAAAGTGTGGTCCTCCCAGGCCCTATGGTTCTCGAGATATTCACAGAAAACTGTGTCTGCCCTACCCTCCTTGGGGGGCAATGTCCGGCGATGGCTCAAAATGAAAAACAATGGTTCCGTGTCATCCTCGTGGGGCTACATGCCCAACAAGTCTTTCAGTGTCCCAGGAATCATTGACACAAAATTACTGAAGAAAAAAACAATCCGGAAGAAAAAAACTCTGACTAAACCAATATGACACTGCTTCGCTGCGCGGCGGTTATAATTAAGGGAATATGATGACCCAAATATTTTTGTCCGTTCATCCACAACAACTACAGTACAAGAATCAATAAAAAACAAGACAGAAACATGAAATGAAGGCATATGAGATTAAGACACACAACTGAAAAAAACTGCCAGATGTCTGATTTAAAGTTTCTTGATTCTGAATGTAGGCTACTGTAACACAGCTATGCTAGCTGGCATCCATTCTTTAGAACGGCACTAACATCTGAAGTAGCCTAGTGGTGTCCTCTTCCTCGGTCATGGTTTCGATTTCAAGTTTAAACAATGAAGCAGCAGGAAATAATTGAACCACGTAGGCCTAAACGAGTTAGGCTTCTTAAACCCCATTTTTTTTATGCTGCCTAACACAATATACAGCTCAATTTTAATTCTATACACTACTTTAAGAATTTCTATATGTTATTTTATGCATATATTGTGAGAATCTACGATTGACTTCATAAAATCAATACATCCACCTCCTCTACCACTACCAAGTAGTCTATCAGCCAGTGGCACAGTATATATATATATATAGAGAGAGATAGATAGATAGATAGATAGATAGATAGATAGAGAGAGAGAGACCCCTGTGAAGAAAATGCCTCACTCAATGCAAGAGGAGAAAAGTAGAAGCAATCTATTCACATTAAGTCTATCAAGCCATATTATTATATAGTATTAGGTCTGAAAAACCATTTTAATTCTATACACTACTTTGAGAATTTCTATATGTTATTTTATGCATATATTTAATTTGCAGAAGTGCAGTGAATCATCTGTTTCTCCTGCAAAAAGCCTCAAAAGCACCTCTCTCATCCCGCCCACTCCCGCATAGAGCTTTCAAAACATGTCGCACGCCGCACTCTTTTGTGTCGCGATCCTGCAGACCTCTAGTGCTTAACCCTTGAAGCCAAGTGTTGGGAGCACTTTTAGATTGTCTTGCACCAACAACCATTGCATTCATTTGGGTTGTGCTAACTCATTGTGTCTGGGTGACAATATTTTTTTCTTTCAGCTGAGTGTATTCTATAGTAAAAAAAACAAAACAAAAAAAGCTTCAAAAGCTCACTAGAGAGCATTTGATTGTGTTAGTGTGCATGTCAAGCATAATGCAGTGAATTTTCCCAATGGAAATGGAAATTTTACATTTGGGATGATGAAAATTGATAGATGCCTTTAAACCAAGAGATCAAATTATGGAGCTGTGTGCAGTGGGGAATGCATTATTAAAGCTCATCAATAACAAATGAAAACCTTTGGGCCAGCTGTTAAGCTATGAAAGCAAATGAAAATGTGGAGCAAATTAGTCCAAGAATGGAGATCAACAGTTGTGTGTGTGTGTGGGGGGGGGCATCCAGGGAATCTCTGTTTACTCTTGATGGTAAATAAATGCACTGCTTTGTGATCATCACAGCAAACACTTCCACTTCCAGAAAGAAGGGGGATAGGGATATTATCAACTCATAGTTTACAGCTATTATGAATTCCTTTCATTCCACACCACTGTGCACTATGCTGCGATTCAAGCTTGTCCCATGGAAATACAGGCAGCGCTGGGGGAAAGCTTTGATATCATGGCTTCAGATCTTTATTTGCATGTGGCATTGTGTGGCAGACCCCCTGGAGCTCCTCTGTGTGGCATTTAAACACATGCCTAGTGCAATTCACATCTGGATTAACCAATAATTTTTTTTTTTTTTTTTTTCCCCAAGTGTAACAGCATATTAAAGTAGCACAATCATGAGTTATAGCCTAGATTATTCATGGAAATATGTTTGCCTTCTGAATTTTGACCCATGCATGTTGTTCTCTCGAATTCACAACCAGGAAATTGAAAATAATCAGCAATCACTAGTCCACTGGCAATCATAATATTTAGTCTTGGTCAGGAAAAGTGAATCCATTCAGAGAGTACGGAATGCTCTAGAGAAAAGGGTGTCCTTCAGAGAGAGGCTCAGATGATGGAAGTGATCGGGGGAAAATTGGAGAGAGAGGAGAGCATGTGCGTGACAGGATCAGTCGGGCACTGCTGTGACACCGACACCCTCCCACAGCTGCTAGCAGAGTGTTGCGGGCACATGTCTGTGTTTACCGCAATTGTTTGAGGGAGCATCAAGTATGGCAAATTGCTTTAAAAATACCAGTGGCTACAGCTGTTCACTTAAATTTCAGCAAGCCAATTTGCATGCTCTTATGTGTCTAGGGAAAAAAAGCACCACCATTTTGTCTTCTGGGAAACCAGAGTGAGTCATAGATTTCGCCCTTGTTCCTCTGTTTCTCATGCACCTTTGCTAGCTTGTCATAACAGCTGGGCTGTGTTGGTTATCATATACATTTTCAAATTGTGCGGCCCCCTGTGTCCTTAAACCTAGCAGAACAGATCAAAAATAGCCGCTATCATTGTGGCCATAAAACAGTTAGGAGTTTCTGTCATTCATCCGTCCCTTCGGTCTAGTGGTCACTGTCAATCATAGCAACACAAAAAACCCAGGTTTTAAAATGTTTTAATATGGGATTTTGTTAGGCCTAGTTTCAAATTGTTTTATATTGTCACAATGTTGTTCAAAATGTTTTGACAGCAACATAATCTATTTCAAATGGACTTAGCTGTTGTGTCGTGAGCCTACCTGATGCTGGGTTATCTTCATTTAGATATGTGGAAGGCTCAGCTAAAAGGCGTCCCAGGAGGTGAAAGACTTCGATCTGGAGAGGTTAAGTGTGCCTTGAGCATTATGGGACAGAACAATGTATCAGTGGTAAATATTGTGAGAATCTATGATTGATTTCATAAAATCAATACATCCACCTCCTCTACCACTACCAAGTAGTCTATCAGCCAGTGGCATATATATATATATATATATATATATAGAGAGAGAGATAGATAAATAGATAGATAGATAGAGAGAGAGAGACCCCCGTGAAGAAAATGCCTCACTCAATGCAAGAGGAGAAAAGCAGAAGCAATCTATTCACATTAAGTCTATCAAGCCATATTATTATATAGTATTAGGCCTGAAATAGTCATATACTGTATGTGTAGTCCATGGGTTAGTAGGGGTCAACCTGTACCACATAATTGAACTTTATTCATAATTAAACTTTAGATTATGATATAACATGTCAAATACAAATACCCAGCTTGCTCAATATTGACAATTTTGCAGCAATGGCTAATTTTCTCTGTCATATGTCTTAAATTTGCCATTTTTTGGTAGTCTACCCTATGTCTGTGGTCTACTCTATGGGCTACTGTTTTCCAGCAGGAACATTACCCTGCTGATGTTAGAGCTATACTGTACCAGATATAGCCTTTTCACACAATACATAATTCAGAATAAAAAAGTGGAAAAAAGACACGTGGAACCAAACAAAAAAAAAGCATTTGCAGTGCCTGTGTCTGTATCACTTCTGTATGCTGCTGTGTCTGGGGAAGCAGAAGCCTTGAGATGCAGCATAATTAGTTTGGTAAGGATGGCGCCTCAGGGAAAGGATTAGCAGTGGAGGGCACTGGATTGGTCATTTACTGTCAGATGAGGCATACAGACAGACAGGCGTATGTCTTCTTCTGCCTGAGCATTTCATTCCATTCCACACCCCGAGCTCTTCAGTTTTTAAACTCCTTGGGAGCAAAAAGGGAAAAAAAAGATACTAAAGTTTGAAGATTTTGATCTAAAGAGTAGGAAAGAAAAGACAGTAGTTGGCTCGGAACTCAGCAAAGTTAGCCTTACTTGAGCTGTGGCTCTAACCATATAAATATAAACACTGGAACTGGACGCGGACAGAAGACCAAATGAAATGAGATGAAACTAAGAAGGAAGCCAATGTTGGGAACAGTTGCATCGCGACGGCGGGCACTAACTTTGAAATAATTGGTCCAGTCTTACCAATCACATTGATCAGATTCCTAACACTACTTCCTACTTCGCTTAAACTTTACCAACTGACAATAAACAGCATCAACAGTGTATGTGGGTCTACCTTTGCTGTTAATACATTTCTGCATTTTTCCAACTGCATTTTTTGATATTTGCAGGTGTTACTGCTACTGTTTATCACAATAAGTTTTGGTTTCATCTTCCCCTCTCATCGCTGACACTTGTCTGAGGGAAACGGTTATGAACTATGGTGTTCCAGACTCGATCACCCTGAAACAAGATCTAGGTGGACAGGGCCAGGCTATTGCTCAAGGACACAACGGTGGGAGCCAGGAATTGAAGCCCAGCTCCTTAAGCACTACACTACCACTGCCAGGTAACAGCAAAAGATAAGAAATAAGAGTTAGGAAATAAGAAAGTGATTTGAATAATGTATTATAAGGGGATTGACCCTAACAGCTTACCCTGCCTCTTTTAGTATTACAAACATTGAAATTATTAACTTATGTCAGAGCATATGTCATGACATGAACCATATATGAACCAGTCAGCATTGGAAATGCTTGAGCCATCTGACTTGTAGACGTCCGGACTCAGTGGAGAAGATATAACTAATGGAGGAGATGCCTCATTACATGAAAACTGACCTGAAAGTTAAATGTTGTGGTTCACATGAGATAGAAGTGATTGACTGAAGGGAACCTCAAGGCAATTTGTCAGGCAAACATTCACGGGAATGGAAGCAACTAGGTATAAACAAGTCAATAAACTGTCAGAGGATACACCTTGGGTGGCTGTTGTTAAGGGTGGTGCAGTGTTTACATGTAATTGGAAACAAATTTTATTCAGTGCCTGTTTGAGCTCACCTCGTCACCATCACCAACAGCTTCAAACAAGCACCATCATTCCTTGCGAAGAAAAGAATAATAAAAAACATTTGATGTGTATCTTTTCTGTTGGACTGCAAATGTCATAAGTCACTGCAGTATATTATTTGTTCAAATATAATCTATAGATCATGTTTCCAAATGGGTAAAATTAAGATTGTGGCATATAATTTTCAAAAGATAGACAGGTGCTATTCAAGTGTTGCAGTCATGCAGGGGGATGCCTTACCTATAACAGGTCTCGTAAATATATGATTAGATAACAACGTTGATACGCTAATGGTAATGCATTACTTTGGCGTTCGTCCGACAAGTCCTGCCTCAAATACACCAAAGCGTCTTGCCTTGGTCCTCACTGGCAACAACCCACTCAAAACAGCACAGCAAAAAGATTTGAAGATGCAAGGCTTCCTAGCATTCATCGAGTTTGTAAGTAGTCTGTTTGGCTGTCCACAGGAGACTCTTTGTTCCAAACACATGATGCCCTGCCATGTTAATGGAATTCAGTATTTGACCACTGATGCCAGCATGCAGACTTAAACCATTGACCTTTGTAAATATACACCAGGAGAGGTGCCCTAAGGTCTTTAGCCACCCACTGACTCCACGCACATAGACCTCTCATGTACATTGTACATGTGTGGTGGTCAGCTTCTCCTTCTGTCTGGGTATCTCATCGGTCACTTTCTCCGCACTCTGAACTTGATGGTAGAGAAGTGAGAAGCCAACCTGTGCTGCGGTACAGTACACTCACATGATCACTAGTATACTCTCATCAGTCAGCCAAGGTGAACTTGGAGGCCTTATTCATAAGTGTCACTTGGAGGTACACGGAGTTATCTCCATGTCAGAAGTCATTCTCACCTCTTTCACCTGTATGAAAGATTTTATGAGCGATGAGTTGAACAAGAACAATAATTGGACCGCCCTGTTTGTGAGTGGTAGGCGTATTGCCTTCTCTATTGCCTGTGTTGTCCAAAGATGTCTCAGTGACCTCATCTATTTTGAAATCCATCCAAGATGTCTATGAATGCAAAGACTTGCCTTGAACTGTGTCAGTGAGATTAATCTTGAAGCTCCCTCAAATGTGCAGTGTAGACCTTGTCACAAATAACAAAATTCCTACATATCTTTTCTTTGGATACTACACTTTTAATATATTTAATTATACTTACATGTTGCTGCATTTAGAAGTGAAGCTTTCATTGTAAAGTTTAGTTGGTAATGCCAGAAGTTTGGTCTAAATTTGCCTATACTGGATATATGGCTATGGCTCCCATCCATCATTGCATGGCCTGCTGCTGCAATCTGCATGCCTTAAAAGTCTGAAATGAAACTCAATGCAAATTATAGATATTTGGGTAACAATTTACTTGACGGGTGAGTTTATAACACATTCATAGCAGCTGTCATAAACTGCACATAAAGCATTCATGACTGTTTAATGAGACATGACTCAACATTCATACCAAACCTTTCATGAATGTGGGAGACTTTTGTTTGTCAAAATAAAAGTCCAAAGTCGCAAAGCAGCATTGCCGTTTTTGGTCCAAACCTCTTACCTGATCACGCCACATCAATGGGCTAGGCCGACTCCAGTGCCAAAAAGACAGAACATGGTCAAGCAAATAATTTTTGTTTCATAAAAATGTATTTGTTTTATGATGTAACCTTTGCACATGATTTCTCATCTTTTGCTACTGGGAATGTCGTTCCAGGTTACACAAATACAGGTCAGCTGAATGTATACTTGTATAGTAAAGTGACATTCGATGTAGACTTCATAAGATATTAATGAAATATTTACAAAGGCTGGAGAGATTAAATTAATGGTATCCAGGTTACACAAATACGATGTTGGACTTTTATGTTGACAAGCTGTCGTCTTTCTGTCTTCCACATTCATGAACAGTTTGGTATGAATGTTGAGTCATGTCTAATGAAACAGTCATGAATGCTTTATGTGCAGTTTGTGATGGCTGCTATGAATGTGTTATGAACTCACCCATCAAGTAAAGTGTTACCGATATTTGTTTTTTCTGGATTTTACTACCCATACTTGGACGTGCACATTATACATGAGTGAGTATGCTGTTGACAATACTTCTGTAGGGAAAAACAAGAAATTCAAGAAACATTTTTCACAATCCAAGCCAAATGGTTAACATTATTTTAAATTCAACACAACATGCATTGTTGTCTGGATCACTTCCCCGAAGATAGGATTACCACAGTCATTTCAAGGGCATAATATGCAGAGAAAATTGCTCATGTCTGGAATTGTCAATCCCTTGTGTCAAAATGGGCTCTAAGACCTTTCAAGGGTAGAAGCTGACACAAAGAGATTGATAGGTGATGGGATCATGAGAACTGGTTGAATCATGCTCCTTCTGTGTTCTGATGTGATCACACTAAAGTCACCATGCAGGGAATGAGGAATATGAAATGAGAGACTGCTGGCACTGGCAGTCATATTAGCCCGCTAAAACTAATGTGTTGAAAACAACAGAACTTGCATTGTTTTTAACATATCTCTGTGGCCAGATAGGGAGAACACAGTTTGTGTTGTTTACTTTTTTATTTGTTACACAATATGGGTTGAAAATAACACAACTTGCATCGAAAACAACACAACTTGCATATTTAACACATCTCTGTGTCCAGATAGGGAGAACACATTTGTTTTAAGAATGCAGTATTAATATCCCCCTGCTGGGTGAATGAGCACAGAGCAGAGCATCTGCATTAAACCTGATTCCCATCTGATTGTGGGTTGGGATCATGGGTGATTACATCCACTACCTCACTGAAACCTTAACTGAATGAGGAGTATCGTGCGGTTTGGCATAATTGCAAAAAACTCCTTTGTTTGTTATACATGTAAACAGAGAGGGAAAGGACCACCTGAGTCGTTTAAGACTTGTGTTGCTGAATTTGGTCACCTCTCAGTATTTTGAAATAATAGGCTAGCTTTTGTCCTTTATATAACATGGATTTAAAGCAAAGGTCCTCCAACAAAGTAGTATACTGTCAGTATACTGTAGGCCCTCCAACAAAGTAGTATACTGTCAGTATACTGTTAGCCTGGCCTTGCCATCCTACATACTTCCGCTCGATTTTTATCTCCCTCCACGACTCCGTCTGGGATTCCGGCCATTGACCACGCTCACAGCGGAGAATTCGACTCCGCACCAATCAGCAAGCAGGAGGCGGGAGTTGTGAGAGACGACGTTGAGATTCTGCGCTGTGTTTGAATTGTAGTCCTCGAGGAGTTGGCAATGGCATAAGTTAATGAAGCAATTCAGTCCGTGCTGGCTACACTTCCAAATATTCAGGAATTGAAGTCCAAACAAAAGAAGTGTTTAACACATTTTATTTCGGGCAAAGATGTTGTGGCCCTACTCCCTACGGGATTTGGGAAACGTTTGATTTGTATCGCGCAGTAGCCTCGATATTAAATTATAGCATGTGCTGCAGACCCGGTATGAATGAAGCGGCGTGTTTTCAATGATCACATCTAGCTTTGACAATTGTGATGATATTGTACCGCCGAGGCTATTTGCCCGTGTTGGGCTTTCCCCTGTGTTCTGTGTCTTCTGTGTTCCGGCGTGTGCTTGTGTGTGTGTGTGCGAGTGTTTGTGTCTCCCTCTCCCTCCTGTGTCATAGAATGTGTCAATAAGTTTTGATGTGTTTTGATTGGGGGGAGGTGTCCAGGAGGGAATATTTAGGGTTTCAGATAGGTTAGCGATTGCTAAGGGGAGGGAATAGAATAGGGGGTTCTAAGACGTCTAGTAAGTTTAGTCAGAGTAGAAGTGGATTAGGTGCGAGTGAGTTGTGTTGCGTTGTTGGCCGATGAGTGTGAATGACGAGTGATTGAGACCGTGATTTATCAGCGATCAGTTTGTTGTTTTGTAGTGGACACCTCCTGTTGCCTGTGCACTAGCCTGTACATCTATAGGAAATAAACTACCAGTTTTGGAACGATAAATCAGCCTCCCCGTCTCCTAACTTTTCATCGGCGTTACAATATGTTATCTTCAACCTTACTGTTGAATAGTAATCTGCTATTTGCTATTCTTCCACTAACTCTTACATTTGTATCGCAAAGCTGGCATGGTCATTTACATCCATCTTGTTCGCTTTGGTGGGAAATGGTTGTTGTGGGCAATTTCTGAGCGTTGTAGTGTAGCTTACTTCACGATCGAGCTGGCGCATAACATACGTCACGGCCAAACGTTACCTAGCGTTCATGGGCTTCGGAAAAACCTTTCTCCGAGTGAAAACATCATCATTCCGCGTCATTCACGTCACATAATGTGTGAGTCAGAGGTCGGAAACTGGGGCTAGATTTTGCTAACAGAGTTGTCCAGTTAGGGGCTCGTCATCACTTTTGTCGTCACGTTGTAGTTTGTTTGTAGTCCATGTGGCCTTTCATGTCCAACAGTTTTAATGTGAACTTGGGAATTTGCCGTTTCAGTCACTTGAAAGCTGCATATATCTTTCTTTCACGAGCGTCTTACGCTATATTTTAAGCAAATACAGTTGTTTGTTTAGGATTAGTGAGTGTATGTTTTAACCTTTGTTGTGGCATCCGTGTTTGTCAGACATTCCAACGGCAAAGCACATGAACACTTGCTGTCGGAAAAACAAAGTAGCCATGGGGGTGGTCCTTGTCATTCCGAAGTGCCCTGAATGCACGGTTAGCGATTGGGTGAAATCAGATCCAATCGTTTAAAACTTCTACAGAATCCACGCATCCAGCTTGCAAACGTTCATCAATAGCCGAGATCCCAGACCCTTGTAGAAGCGAAGCGTACCAAGGGGATGGCAAATGGCCAGGCTAGTATACTGTAGGCCCTCCAACAAAGTAGTGTCAGTATACTGTAGGCCTTCCAACTGTCAGGATACTGTCAGTATACTGTAGGCCCTCCAACTGTCAGTATACTGTAGGCCATCCAACAAAGTAATAAGCTACTGTCAGTACAGTGTATGTAGTGTTAATGTCAGTCCTTATCTGTAATGGTGGCCTTACATTGTACAGTTTTTGGTCTGTTTTCACAGTCGGCGACTAAATTTCAAAAATCGGACAGAAATCATGGGAGTTGTACTGGAATCGTGCACGCTGCCGTCAACTAGATCGTTTAGCGTTTTGCGGTTTTAAGTCAGTCGGAGTCAGTCTAGTTTTGCCGTTACGACAATATCAAACATGTTTGATATTATCGCAAGTCTTTTTGGTCGTGGCTCATGCAAATAGTGACGTGAACAATATAAAAACCAATAGTGACCTCTCTCCAACACCAAAGGAAGGGGCAAAGTAGGCGACAGCTGTAGATTATTTGTTATTTCATTTCTTATAAATTATTAGTCGGCTATTCCATGTGACAGAACAACTATATCTGTTATGGATATCACACATGAAACAATGCTGCAGAAACACGAAAAATGACTTTGATATGAGTAGACTATCATATGAGTTCCTGTTGCTATGTAGTGCATGATGGAAATAATTTAAAGGAATCTAGTAGCAGTCTTGTAAATAGTGACCCTAGTTGTTGCAAAATCATAGTCTGTGACTAGTCTGTGACTCAACAACTATCAATTGTCTTTAGATGTGAGGGGTCTGAGACTGTAGTCTTTCAAAAATCTTTTCCAAATTTTTGCTGGCTAAACTTTAAATTTGAAAATTTTACATTTCTAAATTTGGGGCAGCCGTGGCCTACTGGTTATCGCTTCGGACTTGTAAACGGAGGGTGGCCGGTTTGAACCCCGACCAGCAGGGCCGGATTAATTAATGGGTTTTCTGGGCACCTGCCTGGGCACTTGAGCAAAAGGGGCCCTCCGAGCCGGTCGGCCCGGGCTCCATAGAAATAAATAAATCCGTCTGTGTTATAGTCCTCGGATGCACAATCCCACTCTCCATTTTCCATGGGGAAAATTTTCCATTTTCCAGTCTATGAGCATATTCAAGACGTAGGCTATTCAACGTGCGTAAACGTGCAAGGTGTAGCCTATATGCATCCTCCCCAGTCAATGCTGCAGATCGTTAGACGTAAACCAGCCTACCTTGATAAAAACGGAGCGTTCTACAGCCGCATTACAGCCCACTGTCACTCATGTCATATTGTGAACTGCACAATGCCATGAAATGAAATCGCTGGTAGTAGTCAAATGCCTAGTAGAAAAAAAAATAAAGAAAAAGAAGCGGCGGCTACTTTAAAAAAAAAGCCCTCGCATACTCAACTTTAAAAAAGCCCTCGTCATACTCAACTTTAAAAAAAAAGCCCTCATATACTCAACTTTAAAAAAGCCCTCATATACTCAACTTTAAAAAAGCCCTCGCATACTCAACTTTAAAAAAAAAACCTCGCATACTCAACTTTAAAAAAAGCCCGAGGAACAGTAACCGAGGAAGGTTACAACAGCAACGGAGGATGAGCTAGCTGAAACTACCAGAGAATGACTGAACTAGGTAGATGAGGTTTAATATACCGGTAGTTGGAATGACTGAACTAGGTAGATGAGGTTTAATATAGTTGGAATGACTGAACAGATAGGTGGATAGTTTAAAAGGTTAAATTATATGCTAGGTAGACTAGGTTTAATATAGTTGGAATGACTGTACAGTTAAATAGGTGGATAGTTTAAATGGTTAAATTATTTGCTAGGTAGATGAGATTTAATATAGTTGGAATGACTGAACTAGGTAGATGAGGTTTAATATAGTTGGAATGACTGAACAGTTAAATAGGTGGATAGTGTAAAAGGTTAAAACTAGGTAGATGAGGTTTAATATAGTTGGAATGACTGAACTAGGTAGATAAGGTTTAATATAGCCTGGCCACCTGGCCTAGGATTCTAATTGCTTAACGGCAGTCTTAGAGCCATATTGTATGCTTAAAGCCTGAGACAGTATATAGTTTAAAAAATGTAGATAGTGTAATGGATGTTGATAGACAGAGAGTTGAATGGATATTGATAGGCAGATTATTTAATGGATGTTGATGGATAGTTTAATAGGTGGATGAGTGAATGGTTTGAAGAGGATGAATGGATAGAAAGTTGGATGAAATGTGCCTTATATCCTTGTAGAATGGAGAGTCACAGAGAGAGTTGGCCTAGTTCAGCAGAAAGCAGCTGATACAGGTGCAAATCAAGTTAATTAGTCCATTGTGATGTCATCAGCCTAATGTTAAGTCTATGGGGAAATTTTGAGTAGTTTTTTAAAAAGTATAAAAGTTACAAAGATGAAAAATACATTGCCCAGATGTCCTAAGTAAGACCTACGTAACATAGTTTGAATGAAGTTTCTACGTTAAACGGTTGAAGCTGCATTAATTGCGTTAGAAGAAGAATAAGAAGAAGAAGCCTAGGAAGAACAGTACAGTGCATTTTCATGCACTGTAACTAGCCTACAGTAGAGGTGGAAAGAGAGGAAGACAAGCTAACAAGCAAGGAGGTGGTATGGTGAAGGTTAAAGTTTGTCTGACTCTGTTCCCATCATTAATGACCTTGCATTATGTGGATTAATGACCGAAAATGTCCGGGAGGGAATCATGACGGAAGGGGTGTCATCTTTTCAAGATAGGCTACTGGGTTGGTGGTGGCCCTATCTCGGAGGGAGAACGATGTTAGAGGTAGGTCTAAGACAAAAGTTCGGTGAGTTTGTAAATTCAATCTGACACTCTAAACCTTTTTAACCGTCTCTTCAGAGCGTTATTCTATTTCAGAGTGTGTTGAAGTGGCAATTTACGAACACAATCACTGTTTGGTTTCAAGCAAAGATTCTAGAGCGCTACGCGCAAGATGGATTACTGGCTGGAAAATACGTTGGATATGTTGAAGTACGTTCTATGACTCTATGGGCTCCATTTTAATAAGCTCAGGTGTCGTCACAGATGCTGGCTACCGTGGGAATCCTATGGCGCTGATCCTAAAATGTTATCAATATTTGTTCTTTAAAGCTGTATGTTGAAATTACGAGAAACCCAATAGACCACACCATGTCTAAATCAGTTAAATATATTGTATAAGGACTATGTCGAATTATTTCCGAGGGTAAATTAGGCTAGGGCACTGACATCTGTCCATCATCCACCAAAACTAAGTTCAATAGGCTATGTTTGGGATATAGCGTCGTTAATGTAATTTCGTTGCTTTGTTGGGAAACAAAGTAGTCTAAAGGTAAAGTTAAATTTCATTAATTGTTACAGTTACTGAATAACTGTAACGTCCATTCCTGCATTAGGCCTAGGCCTACTCATATAGCCTATTAACTTATTGTCTCCATGATTGCTCATTTAAAATATGGATTAGCCTTGACAGCCTAGGCTACATTGTTTCATAGAGATGTGCGTAGTGTAGGCCAGTGATTCCCAACCGGGGGGTACGCGTACCCCTAGTGGTACGCGAGCACACTGCAGGGGGTACGTGGAAATTCTAAGGTGATAAGTAGGCCTAATAATCCCGTCAAAAATGATAGTGCATCAGTTTCCCCAGGGAGACAATAGTCTGTGGCACAACCGCGCCAAAATCACACAATCAAAACAGCTGCTTACCTGCAGCCAGAAAAATACTGGTAAGCTATGGATAAATGGCTGAAACGTCCGCTTATTCTTGATTCAGGTCAGAGTTCAGAGGAGCCCACCGAGAAACGCAAGAAAGAGGCCAAACTGAAACCAAGGCAGTACAGTGAAAAATATATATTATATGGATTCATTTCTACTTCTGCGGACCCACCGCAGCCTCAGTGCTTCTTTTGCGGTGAAGTCCTGGCTAATAGTGCGATGAAGCCAGCCCATTTACAGCGACACCAGAGCACCAAACACTCGGGAAGTGTCGATAAAAGTGAAGAATTTTACCGACGAAAGCTGTCAGAATTTAAGTCGGGTCAGACTGTAATGATGAAAGCCACGAGTGTGTCAGTCAAAGCACTCGAGGCATCTTACGCAGTGTCCCTGCTTGTGGCTAAATCAAAAAAGCCTCACTCAATTGTTGAAGAACTCGTTCTCCCTGCAGCGACTGCTTTGGCTGAAATTATGATAGACAAGAAAGCAGCCGACGCACTCAAGAAAGTTCCCCTGTCGAATAACACCGTATCCCGTCGGATCAATGACATATCTGTTAATATTATTGGACAAGTGGTGAACAAAATCAAACTAGCCGGTCAGTTCGCTTTGCAGCTGGATGAAATGACCGATGTGAGTGGAGAAGCGCAGCTCCTGTCCTTCGTGCGTTACAAAGATGTGTCGGACATAAACGAGCACATTTTATTTTGCAAAACGCTGCCAGGAAAGACAACTGGGGAAGAATTGTTCCAAGTTATAGACAGCTTCTTCAAAGAACATGATCTGCAGTGGAAAACCTGCAGCCACATCTGTACAGACGGGGTGCGTAAAGGGACTGTTTGGACACGTAAAAAAGGTAAATCCCGACATTAAATGAATGAGAGAATGAGTCCTGATTTAAGTGCTGTTATGGATGATGCTGTGAAGTTAATACATTTCATCCAATCTCGGCCATTGAATCACAGACTGTTTGAAACTCTTTGTCATGAGAACGGCACAGAGCACGATCAACTATTGCTTCACACAGACGTCCGCTGGCTGTCTCGTGGGAAAACGCTACTGAGACTTTATGAACTTCGCAATGAAGTTTTTGTGTTCTTGACGGAGCATCTGCATCCTCTTGCTGTGGAGTTTGAGGATGCCAAGTGGGTGGCACGCCTGGCATATCTTGCTGATGTGTTTACCAAACTTAACGAGCTCAACCTATCACTTCAGGGGAAGGAGTCACATATCCTGAAATTGTATGGCAAAGTTCAAGGATTCACAAAAAAGCTCAAACTATGGGAGAGGAAATGTGATGGGGAGATGTGAGCTGTTTCCCACTACTCAATGCCCATCTTGCCACCACTGATGTTGCCAGGGGTCCAGTGGTCAAACTGGTGCAAGCACATCTGTCCAAACTCTGCACTGATTTCAGTCATTATTTCCAGGACATTGAAAAAAAGTCAGAAAGACTGGATTGGGTGAGGAACCCATTCATTGTGAGTGAGAGCAGCAACAGCCTTCCTGCAAGGCTGCAGGAGCCTCTGATGGAATGATCATCTGACCGTGGGCTGAAGATGGTATATGCTGAGAAGACATTGACTGAGTTTTGGTGTGATGTGGAGAAGGAATATCCTGAACTGGGAAAACATGCACTGATTGAACTTTTGCCTTTTGGTTCTACATATGTGTGAGGTGACCTTCTCAGCTTTGACACACATCAAAACCAAGCAGAGGAACAGACTGGATGTGGAGACCAGCCTGGTAACAGCTGTTTCCACACTGCCCCCAGAACTATCAAAGCTTATGAAAGACAAGCAAGCTCAAGTGTCTCATTAAAGCTCACATGACTGATGAAAAGAAACTGCTAGGCCTATTAGTGAGTCTGAATATTATTTTGGTAAGTGTTTTGTTCCTGGTTTAAAGTTTAAATGCCTGTTTAAAGGGGACTTATTCAAAGGGGCTCCAGGTTTTTTTGTGGTAGGCCTAAATGTTACAAGATATATATATATATAGCAAAGACAAGTTGATTATTTTGATTTCATATTTATTTATTTGTTAATATTACTTATTTATTTTCAAGGCAACATATTCATTAATTTTATGCTTAATTTGAGTTAAAATTAAGAAAATGCCTGAGAATTAAAGAAGATGAAATAAAGTTATTTTCAATAATCAATTATGTTATACTTTTGAATAATCATTAGCACATATGAGTGAGGGGGTACTCATGGTATGACAAAAAGGCTCAGGGGGTACACAAGACAAAAAAGGTTGGGAACCACTGGTGTAGGCTACAGCACACATTCTCTCCCTGCGCCTCTCTCCCTCAAACGGGTTCAGCCTAGCCTGACGAGCCAGACCCACATTAAAATGTAGGGTCTGGGCACTCACCGTTCGCAGTGCTCAGTCTGAGGGGCGGGATAATCAGTTGTCTTTCAAATTCCCTCTGCACGCAATAGGACAGCGGCAGCTTATGAGTCCCATCGTTTCCCACCAGCGGAGCTAGTTGGCTAGTTCAAACGTTTGCCAACTTAATAAAAGCTTAACTCGTGTCACACTGTTTGCCAACAGCAACATCCATCTTATTTGTTTTCAAGTAGCAGGGAATTCAAGCCAAACCGTTGGAACTCTGCCATCAATCATTATGTTAAGTATTACAACCGACTCGGGGATTGAATCCAGGTCGCTGGCTTGGCAGGCAGGAGTGCTAACCACTGTGCTATGGTCCAGGTAGACATAAGACTCAAATGCAGAGGTTCAAATAAAAAAATGTTGTCTTGTTTATTCCACAAAAAGCTCAGAAACAGAGTCCATAAATCAGTTCAGCAAAAAGGAGATAAAAAACTGAAAATCCAAAATTAGAAACATTGCTTGGCAACAAAAGGCACTTCCGAAATCAGAGATCAACAAATAAGAGCAGCAAAGTCCATGAACACAAAAGGTTTTAGTCTTAGCTAGTCAAAGAATTCAAAAGAGCTCACCAGGGACGTGTGGAGTTGACAAAGTCTCAGTGGCCAACAAACAGAAAACCGGAACTTAAATACAAGTACTAATTGGTCACGACACTAACTTATTAACAGGTGGTGAGAAACAAAAATGGAGGAAAACACAAAGGAAAGGCGTGGCCCGGAGCACATGGCAAACCAGCACCTGTCACATAAAGACAGCCGAAACAAAACAAACAAGACAGGTAAGTGTTCAACAGTGACCCCTGGAGGCCAAAAAAGACAGAGCACCCTAACAGGACCCCCCCCCCAGGAACATCTCCGGACGTTCTGTGGACAGTCAGGGTGAGTGCGATGGAAGTCTCTACAAAGAGTCTTGTCCACAATGTTCCGGGCCGGCACCCAGGAGCGCTCTTCAGGGCCGTAGCCCTCCCAGTCAACCAAGTACTGGAGCCCACCATGGACACGGCGAGAATTGAGGAGCCGGCGGACAGTGAAAACTGGCCCACCATCAATGACACGGGGAGGAGGCGGGGCCTTGGGGGCAGGTGAATGAGGGGAGGACAGGACAGGGCGCAAGAGGGAAACATGGAAAGTGGGGTGAATTCTGAGGGACCGGGGCAACTGGAGCCGATAGGTGACCGGGTTGACCCTACGAATCACCTTAAAAGGGCCAACATAGCGGGGAGCCAATTTTCGGGACTCCACGTGCAGTGGAAGGTCCTTGGAGGACAGCCAAACCCTTTGGCCTGGGCGGAAATGCTGGGCTGGCCGCCAGCGACGGTTGGCCTGGGTCTGGGCGGACCTGGAGCTCCGCAACAGCGCTCGGCGGGTCTTGTTCCACACCCTCCAACAGCGCCGCATGTGATGGTGGACCGAAGGAACCCCAGCATCGATCTCCTGCTCTGGAAACAGCAGGGGTTGGAAGCCGAACTGGCACTGGAAGGGTGACAACCCGGTTGCTGATGATTGCAGGGTGTTGTGAGTGTATTCTGCGCACGGCAGCCAGGAACTCCAGGACGCTGGGTTGTCCCTCGCCAGGCTCCTCAAGGTGATCTCCAGGTCTTAATTGAGCCTCTCCGTCTGCCCGTTCGACTGAGGGTGGAAGCCCGAGGAGAGGCTGGCCGTGGCCCCCAGGAGTCTGCAGAACGCCCGCCACACCTGGGATGTGAACTGCGGCCCGCGGTCCGACACAATGTCCTGGGGGAGGCCGAAGACTCGGAAGACATGGGTATAGATTAGTGAGGCAGTTTGAAAGGCAGATGGTATAGGCAGAGGAATAAATCGACAGGCCTTAGAGAACCTGTCGATGACTACACAAATGACAGTATTACCTTGGGACTTTGGGAGGCCAGTGACGAAGTCTGCAGACACATGGGACCACAGACGCCTTGGGATGGGCAGAGGGCAGAGTAGGCCTTGAGGAAGCTGGCGAGGAGTTTTGCTCTGTGTACACACAGGGCAGGCCATCACGAAGGTCCTCACCTCCTTTTCCATGTTCGGCCACCAGAACCGTCTATGGAGGAACTCAAAGGTCCTCCTAGACCCCGGGTGAGCGGTGAGATTGGATGAGTGACCCCACTGGAGAATTTTGGACCGTACCCGAAGTGGAACATAGAGCAGGCCAGGAGGACCAGTCCCGGGGTCCGGTTCTTGACGCTGAGCCCACCTCACTTCCTCCACCACACCCCAGCGGACTGGAGCAACGATTCGGGAGGCCGGGATGATTGTGGCGACCTCTCTTCCCTTCTCAAGGGTGGAGAACAGCCTCGACAGAGCATCCGGCTTGGTGTTTTTTGAGCCTGGGCGGTAAGAGAGAGTAAAGTCAAAGCGGCTGAAGAACAAGGCCCACCGGGCTTGCCGAGGGTTCAGACGCTTGGCTTGCTTGAGATACTCAAGGTTTTTGTGGTCGGTCCATACAAGAAACGGATGCTGGGCTCCCTCCAGCCAGTGTCTCCACTCATCCAGAGCCATCTTCACTGCCAGCAGCTCTCGATCACCCACATCATAGCGGGATTCAGTGGGGTTCAGGCGACGTGAAAAGTAAGCACAAGGGTGCAGTTTGCCATTGGACCGCTGGGAGAGGACTGCCCCAACGCCAACATTTGACGCATCCACCTCCACCACGAATGGCAACGATGGGTCAGGAAGTACCAAGACCAGTGCAGAGGAAAAGCGGAGTTTGAGGTTCTTAAAAGCTTTCTCAGCCTCAGGCGTCCAGAGAAAAGGTGCCCCAGTTTTCCTTGTTAGCGCTGAGATTGGTGCCGCCACTGTACTAAAGTTTCGAATGAACTTCCGGTAAAAATTTGCAAACCCCAGGAATTGTTGGACCTCTTTGATGGACTTAAGTGTAGGCCAATCTTGTACTGCTTTGGTTTTGCTTGGGTCCATCTGAATCTGTCCTTTCCCCAGTATGAATCCAAGGAAAGAGGTCTTGGAAACGTGGAATTCACACTTAGGTGCCTTGACATACGTAGAGATGGTTCTTCAACAGCCTCTGGAGAACGCTCCGCACATGATGATGGTGTTCTTGTAGTGACTTAGAAAAAATCTAAATATCGTCGAGGTAAACAAAAACAAAGCAATTTATCATGTCCCTGAGTACGTCATTTATGAGTGCCTGGAAGACAGCTGGAGCATTGGTTAGTCCAAACGGCATGACTTGGTATTCATAATGTCCAGATGGTGTATTGAAGGCTGTTTTCCACTCATCACCTTGTCTGATGCAAATCAGGTGGTAGGCGTTTCGCAGATCCAGTTTTGAAAAGACAGTGGCCCCCTGTAGCCGATCATAGGCAGTGGATATCAGTGGTAGTGGGTAGCGATTTCAGATGGTGACTTTGTTCAGACCACGGTAATCAATACAGGGGCGTGGGCCGCTGTCTTTCTTGCCAACGAAGAAAAATCCTGCTCCAGCAGGCGAAGTGGATGGCCAGATGAATCCAGAGGCCAGGGCGTCATTAATGTATTCTTCCATAGCTTTGTGCTCAGGCAGAGAGAGGGAAAAGATTTGGGTGGAGTAGTGCCAGGAAGAAGGTTGATTGCACAGTCATAATGTCAATGTGGAAGTAGAGAAGCTGCTCTGCTCTTACTGAAGACCTCTTTCAAATCCCAGTACTCAGAGGGAACTTGAGACAACTCGGCAGGGTCCAGGGGCTCGGTAGGAATCACTGGAGGATTTGCAAAGAGGCAGGTAGCATGGCAAGTAGGTCCCCATTCAAGAACGCGGCAGGTTACCCAATCTGAGGGTTATGACAGGTTAGCCAAGGACTGCCCAGGATCACAGGGAACTCAGGTGAATGGATGAGATGCAGGGAAATCTCTTCTCGATGGGCTTCAGACTGTAGACGAAGAGGGGCAGTTGATTGAGTGACTTTGCCATCACCCAGGGCCTGGCCATCCAGAATAGTCACGGAGAGGGGCACTTTCAGAGGAACGAGTGGGATCTTGAGTTTTAGGGCAAAGTTGACGTCCATGAAATTCCCAGCAGCGCCGGAGTCCACCAATGCCTGGCAGGTATGAGTGCCTTCACCCCAGGAGATGGAAACCGGGAGGTAGACTCCTTGGCCAGGAAACTCGGGAGACAGGGTAGCTCCCTTCACAACCCTCCCTCGGCTGGACGGGAAAGTCCTTTTCCCGAGAGCTCTGGGCAGGAGGCTCTGAAGTGTCCACTCTTTCCGCAGTAGATGCAGCACTTCTCCCTCCAACGGCGCTCCTTCTCAGCTGCTGACAATCGGGTGCATCCGATTTGCATAGGCTCAGTTGGATCGGGGTTCTGTGAAGTAGAGCTCAGGAACCAGGGTTGAACAGCTGCAGCGGTTTTTGCAGGAGGATTTCACATCACGTTGACGTTCTCTGAGCCGATTGTCGAGTCGAATGGCATGCGAAATCAAGGACTCCAGGTTGGAGGGGCACCCCACAGAGGCCAGGCCATCTTTGACACGATCTGACAGACCATGATGAAAGGCTGACACCAGTGCAGGCTCATTCCATTCACTTACGGCAGCCAGGGTCCGGAAGGAGATGGCATAGTCAGCAACACTGCTCTTGCCCTGCTGGATCTACATGAGTCGTTTGGCTGCCTCAGTACTGGCAACAGACTGGTCAAAGACTCGGAGCATTTCTTCAGTGAATTTCTCGAAGTCGGAGCACTCGGGGCCCTGTCGCTGCCAGATGGAGGTTGCCCACGCTCTGGCCTTGTCAACTAGCAGTGTTATTACATAGGCTATTCTGGCCTTGTCTGAGAGATAGGTGGTAGGTTGCAGTTCAAAGGTGAGCTGGCACTGAGTAATGAAGTCCCGGCACTCACCCTGCTTGCCATCGTACCGTTGTGGAGCTGGGAGCCGTGGTTCTGGATTCGGTGAAGGGTGGCGTTGGGGGTCCGCACCTTGAACAGCTTGAGCTTGAGAGGGAGTGGCTTGAATGAATGCAGAGGTTCAAATCAAAAAATGTTGTCTTGTTTATTCCACAAAAAGCAGAGTCCATAAATCAGTTCAGCAAAAAGGAGGGAAAAAACAGAAAATCCAAAATTAGAAAAATTGCTTGGCAACAAAAGGCACTTACGAAATCAGAGATCAACAAATAAGAGCAGCAAAGTCCATGAACACAAAAGGTTTTAGTCTTAGCTAGTCAAAGAATTCAAAAGAGCTCACCAGGGACGTGTGGAGTTGACAAAGTCTCAGTGGCCAACAAACAGAAAACCGGAACTTAAATACAAGTACTAATTGGTCACATGACAATAACTCATTAACAAAGGTGAGAAACAAAAATAGAGGGAAACACAAAGGAAAGGCGTGGCCCAGAGCACATGGCAAAACACAAGATCAAGCATCTGTCACATAAAGACAGCCGAAACAAAACAAACAAGACAGGTAAGTGTTCAACAGTGACCCCTGGAGGCCAAAAGAGACAGAGCACCCTAACAGTTAAGCCCACCTAACGACTCTATACACGATTTCATTGGCCTGATTGAGTTTCGATTTCTGGAGCTCACAAGCCAACGGAGAGTTGCTAGACTAGCCCTGGCAGCAAATTACGGGGCGCGTCTAGATTTCTAGGCTAGGTTCAGCCTGCATCTCCCCTAAGCAAATCAAAACAGTGGCTTGTGCAATAACTGTTTATGCAGACTTCAACTGGCGCGGTAGTCTACACAACTTTGCAAAGTCAACTTGAATATATCAATTTTGAACAAAGTTAGTATGTTGCTGGATAGTGGTTCTTACAACAATTGAGGGAGAGAGTGCTGGTCCTACATTATGACAGTGACAATAATGATTTTGAAGCTTGTAGCCTACCCGTGGGCTAGCCATTTATTTCATATTACGCGCACATTTATTATTTATTTTTTATTTATGTATTGGGAGTTGGGGGCCTGTGCCCCAGCAAAGCTCTAGGTCTAGAATCGCCCCTGGCCACAGCTCCGTTTAATTGTCAGGTGTGATGAAATGCGTTCATATTCCACTTCTTATGTCATAAACGTTGAATGCCTATGGAAAGGTTTTGTGGTAGGATTGTCCAATGGTCAGTGTTGCTGGGTTCATCAGTTTTGCACAAGTTTAAAACGTTTAGCCGACTGCCTAATTTGTCATTTTCGTTCTATAAGTTCCATTTTTCATGTCATGAATGTAACATGCCTATGATAAGGCTTTGTATTTGTAGTTGTACAAGATGGTCAATCTATTGTCTCAATTGTGATTCATGTGACGCGCACACCGATGCTGGGTTCATGCACTTGATCAGCCTAGAACAGGAACATTTTGGAGAGGGAATGAGAGAATGAAGCGACGCTAAAGAAACACTTTTAATTAAACGTAGGCCTAATTTACAAAGACAGTGTAAAACACTGAAAGTTAATATTTACACCATGGGTCTCACGTCGCTCTCAAGCTCAGTCGCGTGCTGCCCTCTTTTGAGCTTGCGAGGCTTAAGATGCACAATTGCGCAGCCTATAATAAAAAGTAAATAATGCTTAATTAAATAAAGGCATGTGCTTACGCAGACTATAAGTAAAGAAAAGACCCTAGGCCTAAATAATAGGACTAATTTGAGGACTCAAGCAAATTGTTTTTAATTAACATAATTGCACAAATTAAGTTCAACGGTTAGATTCATCTGGACGTGTTTTAAGTTGGCTGCAGCCTGTAAATAGGCTAATGATTTTTGAAAACGAACTTCTGTGGTCATATGCATTTTTACATAGGCAAGCAGGAATTTGGGGAGTTTTGACTGTATGAGCTTGATACAATAGTGTCAAGCACGGTTGTGTTTAGCCTAGGCCTACCATTTGCATTTATTTAAGTTATGAACATCAGGCGCTTCTTTGAGTGAAATCTCAACCTTATTAGTGATTGATAGCCTATCTTATGCGCTGTGTTTAAGCAGGCCGTGAACAAAGGGTTAACTTATAGCCTACAGGTAGAAAAAAGAAAAATGGTGATAAGTTAGTTTGCCTGCTAGCTAGCTTATCAGGCTATACAGTTTCTCAATGGGAATTTATGTGATATATTTACCAGTGCAATAGCTACTTCTGTCTAAATAATAGGCCTATTTACCTCTCCTTATTCAGTGTAAACTGTTTGGAAAAAATATCAATCGGCCTTTCACACTGTCAGTTCTTGCAGTTCATTATGCCGCTTACGTTCCTTTTTGTAGTAGGCCTAGTGAAAGAAAAAACAGCTGGCAACGTTGGGAAAAACAGCTGTTCAGGTGGGCTCATAGAATTGGAACTGTATATAAAATTTCAAAGCCAAAGGACTAAGTTCCTGGCAAGAATATCCAGCATCTTAGACAGTAACATTAAAATGCTCTTGTTCAATGCCATCTTGACTATGCCTGTACTGTATATCTTGATACACTGGCACTACTAAAGGGCAGACAAGCAACAGAACTCTCAAAATAATCTGATCAGAATGATCCTTAAACTCCATCCTAGAATTCATCTTCCTCTTGACCATTTCTCCAGTCTTAGGTGGCTCAGAGTGAAGGAGAGAAAGATCAAAGAATCCTTGAAATCTGTTTGTGTGTCTCCTTGTTTGTCTGGGAACTTGACTCTTGTGTCTGTGTATTTATTACAGTCAGTGTTGGGAGTAATGCATTAAAAAGTAAAAATGATGAAATTACAGTAATTGTTGCATGAGCTACACCTTCAGTTCGGCCTCGTGTAGCCTCAATCCCATAGTTTTAATTACCCAAAACCCCCAACAGCAGTGAACACAATTGTGGACATATACACATTGCTAAACCCACACTGAAGTATCCCTTTAATAATGCACTATACAGAGCAAACTAAAATGAGCAAAATGACCCTGTGCCTTCCTATCTTCCTTTCTCTGTGCCTGGAGAGGAGAGGCACAGAAGTAGTCCTATAGCGCAGCACAGTACGTGATGCAAGAAGTGGGCAGCCCCAATGTCACTTAGACCTAGGGTTACCTAGGGGGACACCTACTGCCTGTGGTCCCAGTGAAGCCCCTACAAGAAGAACACAAATCAGTTCTGAACATGCCAGAAATGCTGCCAAAACCTTGCTATGATGAGCACATAGATTCGAAGCTCATTGAAATTCACATACTCTGACATCAAACCTGTTATGAATCTGTGCAAGGAAAGCACAGCAGCAGATGGCTCAATGCTGGCACCAGTGAACTGTAAGCAGTGTCTCCCCTGTCAATCTCAATGAGCATGCAACCGGCAGCCACAGCTGGTGGACAGGTCTCTATCTCTGTGCAGCAATTGAGTCTGCTGTTTTTCACCTGACACACACACTCTCCGCAAGCATGATTGAATGATTAGAATTGTGGTTCCTTTTGACAAGCCTGTCAAACACCAAAGTTTGTGCGATCTTGTATGTGATTTTGACAGGGCTGATGGAGGCCCATAAACACTGACACCACTCATATTAGCTCTGGACATACACAGCGTACCTTGACACTGATCGCAATGTGTTCCATGAAAAAGATTTTTTCAGGTATCCCAAAAAAATGATCAGAAATGGATGTAGTTTATATATTTCTTGTGGTTTATTTTTAACTAGTTTTTTAATGGTATCAGTAACTGCTTTCACTTTTCGATATCATATATCATGTGACCGTCTCCTAAAAAAAAAAAAAAGAAAACAGATCATAGATAATGTCTTTCAAAGTATATCATAGATGGATCATATCTTCCAAATAGATATAATATATAATATAATTTACCTGAGTTTTTACACTTGACTTTTCGTAATCGATGAGTCACAAGGCCATGTGAATCATGGGCATGTGGGCTGCATAATGATAGAGATATACTATAAAACTAAACTAGATTATTATTGCATGTAGGGTATATAGGGACCCATTTTATCACTTTTTGACGCATTGGATTCCCCTTTTGTGTAATTGTCCAATGTGCAAAGCAATCTGATAGACTTTCAAGGAATGCAGCACCCTGTTGAGAAATGATGCTAAAGGAATACTTGTTATGTTGAAAATAGATGCCAGGGGCTACATACCAATTATTTCATTGTGTTGCTGTAAATGTGCAACCGGAATCAAATTATGTTAACATACAGATACACTTTTAGATAGATAGGTACTCTACTCTCCCTGTGGGGAAACGTTTTACATGACACATTGCAAGTAACACACAGTTACAGGCACTGAAAGGTCTTTCTGTTCTTCATTGTAATGTATGTCAAGTATATTTAGCATTTTTCTTACAACATTGTTTAATAACTCATGCCTGTTAAATCAGTTGAACGTTTCTCTGGAAAAGTATATTGTGCCATTGGAATAATGTGAAATAGGAGGAATGTTGTCATCATATTTGTTAAATATATCTGCCCAATAGAAATGTCATGAGCTATTGTAATAGACTCTTTGATGACCCCTTGTTGCTAAAATTATAAAAATTGGCTTTCACATGGTGTTAGGACTGGAATAAAGGTAGATTATGTACATACACTATAGATCATATAGAGCTTTATTTATTTTCTTATTTCATCACACGTCAAAACACACACACAGACACACACACACACATATCTGACTTTCTCCAACTTTTGCACATCTCCAAAGAACTTTTTATTTATTATTTTTGATTTCTCCTCCATCTATCTACCCATGTCCTTGATTGTCTAGCCTTTCTGCCCCCCCACCCCCAACACACACACAAAACACACACACTTACATCATCACCTGTCATCGCCTCACATACATACAGCACACTGCTTGCTACAGTAAGCCTCCTCTACATACTTGCTGCACACTGCCTCCCCCCCCCCCCTACATACACAGCACATTGTCTTCAGGATCTTCTCCAACACACATCCTCTACATACTTACAGCACACTGCCCCCAAACACACACTACACACACACACAGTCACTGCTCCACTCCCCTCCCGCCCACACACACATCTTCACTGTCATCACTCACATACATCAAACATACAGTACTCTGCTTGCAATAGTAAGTCCCTTCACCCCCCCCTCCCCCATAAATGCACAAATAGGCTGACACAGACATAATTTCACTGCGTTTCTTACATCCAGTAACTATGCATGTGACAATAAACTTCCTTGTATCCTTGTATCTTTGATCATGTGTTAGGATTGGAATAAAGGTAGATTATGTACATACGCTATAGATCATGTGTAGCTGACAAACAAGGTAGTCAGTGTGTTAAATATTTGAGAAAGGAATGGTTCACACACACACACACACAGGATTATTTTCCACATTTCCACATCATTATTGCCTTATCCCAGCTCATGTTGATTTTCTGATCGAATGTTTTATCCAAGCTACCACACAGTACCGTATTGGCCCGAATTTAAGATGATCCTGAATATAAGACGACAAAATAAAATATATAGGTTTTTTTTTTTTTTTTTTGTTTTTTTTTTAATCTGAAGTGTTTACAATTTAGTGTTAACTAATAATTGTTGCAAACTGGTACTACCAACAAAATATTAGTGCATTCCTGGAACTGGGTGTCGTTAGACATCCTTGTGCATTGTTTTCTGCCAGGACTTTTAAGGGCTTTTCACAAATCACGGAAGTGACGTCGACGCAGCGGTAGCCAGTGTTGGGAAAGTTCACTTCTCTGAACTAGTTCAGTTCACAAATTTTTAAAATGAACTACTTTAGTTCATAGTTCATAATTAAAAATTTTGAACTAAGTTCACACAAAAATGAACTAGTTCATAGTCTTTTTTTTCATATGTTGCTGCAAGCTATTATTTTTCAAAATTATTGCCACAGCCCATATAGAATTCAGTTAATTTGGGTTGAGGATCTGTCTTGACTGTCTTTTGATTTTTTATTGGCTTGCACATACCTTGAAAGGCTAGCCAGGTGCTTCAGTTCAATGTACGATTTTTCCCATCCTCACCGAACTTATCATAAAACTTGTTTAAATGATCATACGACGCCTCCTTGCTGCTTTGTCGTCTACATCAGCCTTTCTTAAACTTCTTTGACCTGAGGCCCAGTCAAGGCATACTTTGGGGTCATAGGGCCCACCTACATGAACCCACCCCTCCTCCCACCCCCATCAAATTATCACAATGATATCACAATTATTATTATTTTTATACTATATTGCTACATGCACTTCAAAACAGTCAATGTTTAAAGTGCTAAGATTGTTCACAAACGTTTGTGAAAACATGCACATCAGAGTACTGCTTTACTAATGTAAAATATAATAAGCCTACAGTGGGCATTACTTCAAATTGGCCAGCTTCCCTCGAGGTCCGCGCGTGACATCATGCGGGATCACGCAACTTTAATTTGTATTTCTCCAGTGACGCTGCAACGACGCTGCAACAACCCAAATAACCGGCAGATGGCTCTTGTGAGCAGAGTGTCTCATAAAAATAAATGGAGCCTGGAAAACCCTACACAGACTTCACTACAGACTTTAGCAGACTGGTTTAGAAATAATTTAATAGCCAGAAACATGCCTGCCCTGCCCTAATAAAGAAATATTTGGTTAACTGCGAGCAAATCCCGTTTGCAGCCGTAAAAGAAACGCGGGATGAATGAAACATTCCGGTTTTCTCCGAGTGCAACGATGATAGACAGACATAATTTGGATAAAATATAGAGCATATTAACCTCCGTTGCTCAGCCAAATGACTTCCTGTTACGTCCTGTTACAGGCGATAAACGATTTTTGATGGTCACGCATATGTATAGCTCTGACAAAGGACAAATATATTTGACAAAGGACAGATGTATGTTGCTAGTGACAAAATATTAACTTTCAGTGTTTTACGATGTCTTTGTAAATTACGTTTAATTAAAAAGTGTTTAATTTGTCCCGGTTCTCCACTATGGCTCATAGGCGCCGATACCGTGGGTGCTCCGTCGCTCGAGCACCAACGTGTGCCAGCATACAGTCCCGGTTAAATTTACATTAATTTAAAATCAAACATCGCAGTTGATGTTAAGTTCAGCATCTCTCATAATGTGATTGGCTATGTTGCTGTCAATCCCCTACTCCATATCCTAACCACCAAGCAGAGGTTGGTGTGAAAAGGAAGAGGACTTTTATTTGATCCAGTAAACAATATTAGCCTACAAAAGTGTGAATAAACAATGCAAAAGTACAAATGTCAATAAATGGCAATAATACATTTGTCGACAATAATAAAATGTCCATAAGGCTAAAGGCTCTTAAATTTACAGCAGAGAGAATCCTTGGGATTAGGAAGTCTTGCGCGTTGTACGCAGTAATTTGTTGATCTTGTCAACACAGTCTTTCATTTCCTTCCTGTCCACATCCTGTCCATTTTGGGTAGGCCTAGGAGTTGCGTGACCAACTTTTAAACATTTTTTGGGGGAGAAACCCCTGAATCCCCTCTTACATAGGACATTTCATGTCTGGGCTTAAGTCTCCAATGTGTTGAGCTCCTAGCAACGTGCCTGCCTAGTCCTACCATGCGCAAAAGCTCAATTTAATTGTAAATTCTGTGCAATATATTGTAATGATCTGAGCCTAGCTGTTCATGACTGCTAAGTTGCCCCGCTACAATGGTGAGAGGCCGCTGGCGACATACCTGGTACAGGTCCGTCTGGCAGCCGAGCTGAATGGCTGGTCGGCGGGGAGAACGAGGACCCGACAGGTGGCGCTGGCTCTGGAGGGGGAAGCCACAAGTATTAGAAGACCTGCCACCGGCAGAGCAAGCAAGCTGGACCGCAATCGAAGCCGCTCTGCAACGACGATTCAGCCAGAGAATCTTCATCAGCGATGCTCGAGAACAACTCGCTTCCAGACGGCGACACAAGGGCGAGAGACTGGGCAAGTTCGCGGCTGACCTGAAGCTGTATGCCCGGCGGGGCTACCCAACGTACAGCCAGAGTCTACATGAAGAGATGGCACTGGAAGCGTTTGTGCGAGGCTGAGAGAACACCTTCGCCTGAGCACCCCCAGCTCGCTGGCCGTGGCGCTGGCGGAGGCCGAACGGGTGGAAAACATCTTCCACACAACGGAGTTGAGGCATTGCGTATGCCAGACATCGATGGAGGAAGACGGGGAGGAGTTGGAGACGACGCGACAGACCACAGCACAGCCACCACAACGCAAGTGGAAGAGGCCGGCCAGTGGAGACGGATGCTACCGGTGTGGCGAGCCGGGTCACATCGCGAAGTACTGTCCCACCCCAGCACCCCTCACGCGCGCGCCCCAGTCAAACTAGAGGGAGGTGGCACGGCGGGAGGGATGCCACCTTCAAGTTTCACTACCTCCCTGGCTATGGACTGCATACGGCTGGGCCGGCTCGGCCAAACAAGAGGACTCTATGTGGACTGTACGCTAGACGGGACTTGGTGTCGCGCCTTGATCGATACTGGCTCCACCATCTCGCTGAATAGCGCCGGTCTCTTACCCGCACGCTGGTAGCCAGACCCAGAGGCTGGGAAGAGACAAAACAGGCATCACCACAGTTACCGGAGAGCAAAAGCGGAACTGTATGGACAAAAAGTGGGTGTGTGTGTGCATCAACGGTGAGACGGGCGCCGCCAGCTTTGGTTAGCTAGCATTCAGGATGATTGCATTCTCGGCCTGGGCGTGCTAGAGAAATGGGGGCTGTGGTGGACATTTCCGGTTCACACTACACTTAGGGGACGAGCAGCGTAGTGTTGCACACGGCGGGGAAGACAGAGCACGGCGCAGAGAGCTGGCGCGCTAAGAAGAACCTCCAACTCGCTCCCACCACGAGCCTGCAGAAAGCAAACTTCGCAAAGAGTGCTCGCCATCCAAGACTCCGCCCCTCCCCACACAAGCCCATGAAACTCAAGCCCTTGAAAACAACAGGTCTCATCCAGGTCCGCTTTGCTGAGTCCGCCACTGCTCAGCTCCGCCCACTAGAGAGGAGCCAGAGAGCTGGGTTGAGCAATCACCACTCTCCGCTCAGAGAGCGAGGCCCTCTGTAGAGACAAAGCAAGCCGTAAATTAACTCTGCACTCGTAGCTGTGAGGGGCTAAGTGAAACACAGGGTAGCCAGGTGCGGAGGCTACTAGCAGCGTACACCGACATCTTCGCCGCAAGAGATGAGGACTGCACCCGAATGAGCCTGGTCCAAAGCGATATCGACACCGGAAATGCCCGGCCCATCCGACTTCAACCTCATCGCTTGCCGTTCGCCAAGTGACAAGCAGCTGAAGAAAAGATTAAGGAGATGGCCGCAGCAGGAGTAATAGAGCCAAGCAGTAGTCCCTGGGCTGCGCCAGCTGTACTCGTCCGAAAGAAGGACGGCTCGTGGCGGTTCTGTGTTGACTACAGGCGCCTCAACCAGGTAACCCAGAAAGACTCCTACCCGCTCCCCCGCATTGACGATGCGCTGGACAGCATTGCCGGCTCCTGCTGGTTTAGCTCGCTGGACTTGCGCAGTGGCTACTGGCAGATTGAGCTAGCCCCGGAAGCTCGGCCGAAGACAGCGTTCACCATTGGGCAAGGGCTGTGGCAGTTCCGGTACTTCCTTTCGCCTATGCAACGGGCCAGTGAACTTCGGCGGCTGATGGAGGCGTGTCCTGGCGGGCATTCCACCTAACATGCTGCGTGGTTTACCTGGACGACATCCTGTGTCATGCAACGGACTTCACCGGTGCCATAGGACATCTGGAGAAGGTGTTCAACGCCATATGAGGTGCTGGGCTCAAACTGCACCCGAAAAAGTGCCACCTGTTCCGGAGGCAAACCGGGTTCCTGGGCCATGTCGTGGGGGCTGCCGGAGTGGCCACCGACCCAGGTGGAGACAGTGAGAAGTTGGCCTGTTCCACGCGACGGTGCTGAGCTGCGGAGCTTCCTGGGCCTGGCGTCATATTACCGGCGCTTCATTCGGGACTTTGCTACAGTCGCCAGCCCGCTGCATCGATTGACGCACAAAGGCCAGCTCTTTGAGTGGACACGGGAGTGCGACGCGGCATTCCGGCGGCTGCGGAGGGCGCTATGTGAGGCCCCAGTGCTCGCTTTCCCTGACCCTCGACTGCCGTTTATCCTGGACACCGACGCCAGCGACGTGGGCGTCGGGCGCCCGGCCCTCTCACAAGCAGGCGAAAGCAGGGCGAGCAAGCAAGTGGTCGATACTTCAGCCGCCACTGGACCGAGCGGAGAAGAATTACTGCGTGATTGGCAGAGAACTGTTGGCTGTGGTGGTGGCAGTGCGCCATTTCCGAACCTACCTCTACGGCAAACGGTTCCTGCTGAGAACGGACCACGCGTCGCTCACCTGGCTGCTGAACTTCAAAGAACCAGAGGGCCAGCTGGCTCGCTGGTTGGAGGCGCTCCAAGACTACGACATGGAGATTCGACACCGGGCGGGTCTTCACGCCAACGCGGACGCCCTGTCCAGGCGTCCGTGTGCAGCAGACCAGTGCCAACACTGCCACCGGAGGGAGGAGAGGAGCCTGGCCGCGGCCCAACCGGAGCCCGCTCGTCGGCTACAGGCTGCATCATCTCTGGCAGAGAGAGAGAGAGTCGCTGTTTTCAACGCTCGCCAACGTCGCGCCAACGAGAGGGTCAACGCTCGCCAACAGCATGCCAGTGAGGGAGCCAACGCCGCCAGCAACGCCATGGCGAGCAACGCCGCCAGCCAAGGCCATCAAGAGAGCCACCGCTCGCCAGCTTCACGCCAGAGAGAGGGTCAACGCTCGCCAGCAGCACCCCGAGGTCGTCTCGCCTCCTTCCGCTACCAGCTACAGTGACCGGAGACCGGAGACAACGCACCACAGCCCCACGCCACAACGCAGCACTGCAGAGCAGCAGCTGGGGCCACGGACGCCGCAGAGTCGCCCGGTGGACGCGGATGTCAAGGAGGAGATCCCGAAGGTGCAATGGGAGGACACCACGCCGCCGAGTGTGGTCATGGATCGGCCGGTCAGCGACCGCCATGGACTGGACGATATCAGCACTTTCGATCCAGAGACCAAAGCGACATTTATTCACAGTGCCGGGATTAGTAGCACGCCAAGGACTGTTTTATAGACACTGGCGAAGCTCCCCGATAGCCAATCTGACATTTTCCAGTTGCTGGTTCCTGCTGGATTACGAGCCTGTGTACTGGAACATGTGCATGGGGCAGTGGGGGCGGCTCATTTCGGCATTGCGAAGACTCTTCATCGGCTGAGAAGCCACTTCTATTGGCCGGGATGCAGGCTGGACATTGAACTGCATGTTCACTGTTGTGACGCTTGCACAGCTTAAGAAAGGGCCCCACGCGACGCCAGACGCCCGCTGCAGCAATACGCAGTCGGGCTCCCATGGAGCGGGTAGCCGCCGATGTCATGGGCCCACCGCCAGTCACAGAGCGGGAAATCGCCACGCTCGTGGCCATGGACTATTTCACGTGGACGGAGGCATATGCGGTGCCAGATCAGAGCGCCCACACAACAGCGGACAGACTGGTCACTGAGATGTTCTGCCGGTTCGGGGCACCGGAAGAGCTCCACAGCGACCAAGGGCGGAATTTCGAGGCGGAGGTGTTTGCTGAGGTTTGACAGCGCATGGGCATCCGGAAAACGACACCTCTGCATCCACAAAGCGACGGGCTGGTCGAACGGTTTAACCGGACGCTAGCAGTGCAGCTGGCCATATTAACCTGACCGCCGACAAAAGGACTGGGACTTACACTTGAAAGGAGTGCACGAGTTGGCCCGGCAGGCTGTGAGTGAAGCTGGAATATGTCAAAAGCGAGCTTACGATACGCGATGTCGCGGCCAGGAGTTCCAGACCGGCGATAAAGTTTGGGTGTACTGCCCGGAGAGAAAGAAAGGCATTTCCCCGAAACTCACTAGCCAGTGGGTCGGGCCGTGCGATGTCTTAGAGAAGCTGTCTGATGTGGTCTATCGTGTGAGACTGATTAAGCCGCCGGAGAGTTGTGGCTTCCACGGATCGACTGGCCCGTGATCGACCCCCTGGCCTCAGCTGAGGGTCGTGGAGACTTTGACACTGACTCTGTGGAACTTGGTGACAATGGAGCCGTGGCTCTAACACCGGTCACCGCAGGGCAGCCTTCACCGGAAGTCACCGCGCGACAGCGGGGGCCCTAACGCCAGTGTCGGGGCCCCAGCCAGGCTCATGGACTGACGTAGGGTAAGACTTCAGTCAAGGGGACATGGACTAAGTCTCGGGGGTGTAATGATCTGAGCCTAGCTGTTCATGACTGTGCTCCCATGATGCTGTGCAGTGTGTGTATGTGTGTAATGTTCTAAAGCAGGTGGGTTGACAACGTTGTTTGTCCTGTCTGTTGTGTTTATGTTTGCAGCTGGTTACATTGTTCATAACTAGGGTTGATTGGTGTGTGTTTTAGATACAGCCTAAGATAGATGTTTAGTGCTGGAACATAAGGGCCAGGTCTGGCCCGGAATTAGGTGTTTGTGTGTTTTAGTGCATAACCAATAAAAACCATTCTGAGACAATCTTGCAGTTTGTTACAATATGCATACTTTGCTATTGTTTCAACCAGCCTGTTGTCCATAGCCTGTCAAGAGAGTGGCGCCGGACCGATTTTAAGGCTTTTTCGCATAGGCTACTCCATGGGTGTAGATTTAGGGTGGGACGCTCATGACTAGTCCTAACCAATATTTTAAGATGACAAAATTGTCCCCACCAATATTTTAGCGAACTCTTTTGTGCTGCTGATCATTCCGACAGCCAGCACGACAGTACAAGAAACGTCGTCGTTTGATTGGCTGAAAAACCGAGGGGGAGGGGGAAGGGTTATCTGACACGCATGCTGCACACACATTGCTTTATTCTTGCACTGGTAGTCAAGCTGAAGGGTGTGTCAACGACAACGGTAAGTTACCAGGGCTGTCTGTCAATACATAGGCCTACCCAGAGAATGACGGGCTCTGGCCTACCCCATAAAAGGCCAGAGTGAAACATTTTGATATTATCTTTTCCCTTCAGCATACATACAAACCCCTTTTTGTGGTGTGTAGATCAGCTATGCCACCCAAGAAGAAAGGGGACATACGAAGCTTTTTCATAAAGCAGAGTGTAAGTAAGCAAAATAACTAGCCACACAAGCTAGCAGTGGTAGTGACCAGGCTTTCAAATTATGCAGATTCTATTATGTGGAAAAATAGTATTAACTGGTGATAGCATATGTTACCCAGGATATTGTTAAAGATAAACCTAGCTTCTGTAATCTTTCAACCAAGAAGTCGCGCTATCACAATAGATGCTATTACCAAGTCACTGAATGTTAATTAGCCTACCTTAAGTTAGAATCTTGGAAGTCACAATAAACATTACATTGGATCTGGACATTTTTCGTTTCTATTCTGTTTATGTTATGTATTTCTGAGTGTAGCCTACACAATGCAGTGAAATAAAAGGGAGACCCAAATTCGTTTGAAGGACTGTCATTGCATTGTTATGACACATGCTGTAAAAACCTGTTGGCAATGTGAAAGTTAACACTGTTGGTTATTCAAATATAATGAATCATTATTTGATGAATAATATCCAAATAACACTATCATATACAATATGGTAGGAGGGTTAAACTCGCTAGCCAAAGGTTAGGCTACAAAATGAATGAACCACTTTGTATGCAGGAAAGACAGCATTAAACCACTACAGATGGATGGCAGGTTGAGGAAACAGCATCAGGGCTTCAGGTGAGGTTCTAATTATTAGCCTATGTCAAATTGTCAATTCAGTTGGAGTCAGCAGCATTGCTGTACAATATAATGAGATGGATTAGATTCACTTCTGTATTGTGATATGTATTGCCAACAGTCTAAAATAACAAAGGAAATCGCCATGAAGGCACTGGTATCTTACAGCAAAAGAATTCCAATTACAGTTAAGCAAATACAAATATAATTTAGAGTCGCATAAATGCATAGACATATTCAATCCTAAACTATGGTGCATTTCCATACTCAGTAACATAAATAAAATATTTATGTCCCCACCAAAGCTGAGACCAAACCTACGCCCTTGGGCTACTCAATGGTGCTATTTCACACATATTATAGCGACCCCCACTCACCGGGGTTAGGTGGAAGGTGTTAATAGACTATTGGCGTAGCCTACAGTGGACTATGGCTGTCAAAATGTACACACATGTACACATGTATTCGAATATATTGGAATATCTAGGCTATACAGTATTATTTGCGCATTATGTCAGTGACGCATCATGTCATCTGTTTTTAACTTTTTGGAAACCTTTTTTATTAACTTTATGAATTAACTGAAAGGAGATAAATATTTTTCATTAGTTTTGAAAGTTTATTTTTACGTAGCCTACAATGGCCAGTTCCGACAAAGCCGAAATTACTCCTTTTGAAACAATGAGTGAGCAGGCCGAGCGTTTGTATGGTTATATTGCTTGACAGGGGGGATCCCAAGCAGCTTTCAGCCATAACCCATAAGGCTACTTTGAGAACATTTCCTCCACCCGACACTGATATTCAAAATGTTGAAAACTATTTCGGCATAGCCTATAAGCAGTTTAATTAAATGTAATGTTAGTTGTAAACAAAAGGCTACTTGGTGAGGCTTGGCCTCACAGATGCGGTCGTGCCTTAGATCAGTGGTTCTCAAATGGGGGTACGCGTACCCCTGGGGGTACGTGAAGACACTTAAATCAAAATAAAATCAATGCTAGTACTAATACTTGAAATGATGGCAGATCTGGATAGCCTAGAATCTACCGGAAAAAAACAAAATATAATATGTGTGTGTGGCACTTACAATGACCAGAATACAACCTTATGAATATAGGTAGTGAAAATGCCCTAAAAAAACTAAGGGTTAAAATATACATATATTTAAAAAGTAGAATCCATGCAAAAATACTTAAAAAAAAAACAATTATTTAATAAATATTTCAGGAAAATATAAGTTGTATGTGTATGTGTTTATTAGTTCCAAAGTTTAATAAATGAGTCACTGATGGCACCGTGCTCTGTTTTAAGTCTTTTTTTCTCAACTAAAAATGCTTTGCGCTGGTTAGGGGGTATTTGGCTAAAAAAATAATTTAACAGGGGGTACATCACTGAAAAAAAGGTTGAGAACCACTGCCTTAGATGGCAAGAAAAATCTTCACGATATAGGCCTATTAACTGACCGCCCGAATCACGTTGGCTGGGGGACAGGGGGGCCATCAGACATTTGTGCCCAGGGGTCTATGAATTGTTAATCTGGCCCTGCCCCCAACGAATCGCAACTTTCCACCTCTGGGATAGCTTAAAAGAAGTCAAGAGGACTCCTAACTCACTAAGACCTATTCACAAACCTATTTTCAAAGCGATGCTTTGAAATCCTATGCGGCTACAGGAGCTTCCAATCACGAGGAAGCAATTTTGCATTGTAGGCATAACTAACATGCAATAACGCCACCAACAACAACCAAAACTAGGCTACTCATTGTCAACATGTAAATTAAATGTAACGTTATTGTGAATCAAATTAAAATGTTCACCTCTTTGCAAACGTAGGCATAGGCATAGTGACAGATTAATTTAATAATCTTACAAAGATACTGCATATGTTTCATTAGGCTGCTAGGCTATTTTTTTTGCCTTACTCTTGATTCATTTAGGCTAGGCCTTTTTATTCAGTTATTCATCATTTTCCATCCTTGTGTAGCGCACTCATTCTCAGACCTGTCACCTGTCACTCATCATCGTAAGGGAGGTGTTTGGAATCATTCCCGCTTTACAATCATCATCCAGTCAAGGTGGTCACTTCAGTCAAGCTCGTGCATGAGTAATAACGTCATCCATAGCAACGAAGACTCACTCTTAGTTTAGGAGTTGTCATTTTTCCTTACTAAGAGTAGGTCTGAAAGGCTTTGTGAATAACTTAATAAGAGAAACTCCTAGCTATTTAGGAGTAATGGTAAAATAAAAGGCTTTGTGTTCTCTCCAAAATGTGCCCGTTCTATAGGCTGGCCAACCTGTCAAGCAGTAGTTGCCTTACCCCCAACACTCACAATAACGTAGACAGCAAATGAAGATATTTTTTCGTTTTGTGGAGCGGCACGGTAGGCTATCAAAAGCAGATTTCGATTTTCGTTACCACTGTGCAGCCAAGCCTTAAGCCATACCCAAGTAGCCTAAATCGAGGTAATGTTTAATTATGCATGATTTATTTTGTTATTGAATTCAGAGGGCTGGGATTCCTCTCGGCAACAATTATGTTTAAAGGTAGCCTCCTGCTTTTTCAGAAGGGGCGGCAGGCAGGCTACTGACAGAGCGATGTACAGTGGCAGAGCGATGCACAGTGGCTGAAAGTGGTACTAAAGTTTCACGCAGCTTCACGCCGCGTAATGCGCGACTGAAGTGGCCATTTCAAAGTAATGCCCACTGTACAATAATTTAATTGTTTTTGCATTGTTGCATGATGCTTGCATGAGAAAAACTTCTCAAAACAGCAACAATTATATGGGTTGCCATTGTTTTGGGATGTTTCCCTCACGCAAGCATAATACACTGATAGAATATATATATGCTATTTAATGACATTTCATTTGAATGCCTGAATGTAAGGATTCAGGAAACACAATACCAGCTTTTGTGAATGGTAATGGCGGATCAGATAGGCGTAAATCACTGATCTGGAGATTTTTAACTAGGCCTATCTTTAACTAAGACTAATTAATAGCTTTTGGCTGACATTAATACTTGATGCTAGACTGTGTTTTATATAGTCTGTGCTCTGTTTTTTATGGAAGTTGCATAAATCCACGTCGTTCTATTAAATGTCGTTTCATAATTAAATAGCCTTCCATAGGTTGAAGTTTAGCTTTGCTACCAGCTTCTCGTGCAGAAGTGCACACGCATGCACTGAATAAACGCTCATACCACGACTTAATTCTATGCCTATTCTATGTTTGATGACACCAAATTATCAAGTATTTCCTACTAATTGCAGAAACTTTTTTTTTTTTCTCTCCGCGGTTGATCAATTGCGCAGCAAATTATCGGACGATGCCGCAGGAATAATTTCACTCTGCAGACCAGCATTGTCCACGTTGCGGACCCCGGCCAATAGTTTGAGAAATGGTGGCCTACATGCTGCCATATTAGGGCCTGTTTACGGTGTGTTTTAGCCGGGTTTTCACGTGGAAGGCTCTGTAGAAATCTGGCACCCTATTGAACGAAGTTAAACTAAAAGAATGAACTAGTTCACAGTATAACGTTTATCAGGCAGTAATACAGTACGTTCAGTTCACGTTCACTCAAAAAAAAACTTTCGTTCAATGAACGCGTTCAGCGTTCAGCTGAAGAGAGTAGAAGCCATCAGGCAAGTGTTATTTAAATAAACTCCTGGTGTACTTGCAAACTTTCCAATGCTCCTTTTTATGAGTACAGAAATAATGTAATTTAGTGGGATTTACAAGATACACCTTTGGTTCCATTAGCGCAGCACTAAGCCATTCGACTGATAGCGCTAACTCGACCAATGTTGGCTTGAGGTCATGGTGCAAAGGCCCTAGGGTGAAATTACTCCGAACCATCACTTTATTAACACTAGTTACAAAATATCGATATGGCGCCATTTATGGGATTTTTCCTTTTTTTGTCTAATCTGACCCCACATTTTCAGACATATTTTGATTTAAAAAATACGTCTTATATTTGGGCCAATACGGTAATACCATTTGCAATTTACAATGACAGAAATCAGTTATTGCTCAACAAAGTTGCTTGATATTCATGAAACCATACACTACTCATGTGGCATAATCAGCATGATGTTGTACATTCAAAGATTAGTACAATACACCTCTCTTCTGAATCATGTTTTGCCCAGAATCACACCAAGCATGAAGCAAGAATTAAAAGGCCTCTGCAGTTCGGGGTAAACATCACACTGAACATCCCTTCACAGTGGGTGACTTCTTAGTGGAGGGAATAGATTTAGATTAAATCTTTGAATAGAGCTGTTAGCATGTAACAGTTGTGAGAGCGAGAATCTCTCTCTCTCTCTCTCTTGGTTGCTCCTAAATATAATATGTATCTCCTTTACATCTAAATTACATTAAAAACAGTTAAACACTTACAAACCCTGAGCCTCTCTGGCATGTAACATCCACACACGATCTACAGAGATTCAGATTTCCATTTGGTGTAAAAGATGTGCATACAACTTGCCTGAGGACAAATGAGGGGACTCGTGGAGAATTTTCCAAGGGCAGTCAGTGCTCATGGCAAGCTGAGCTCAGAACACATCTTTCTGCAGGGGCTTCTATCAGCAAATGCCCCAAAGCCAATACTCTTGAGTTTTCTTTCTTTCTTGAGTTTTTTTTTTTTCTCTCTCTGCCTCACTCTCCATTTGGCCCGTCTTTCTGTCTGTTTGGCCATGTCTATATTTTGGCCTGAAAAACTGTTGCAAATATAGTATTATAGCAAGAGCAGCGATTTTAACTTTCTCAAACTGATCACCACATTGTGTTTCTGAGGTGTATGTTGCTGTCCTGAACATTCTTCAAAGAGTCAGCTCCTGAGGCCAAAGTAAGGCTGTATTGTAGTTGGTCACACAAGTAAGGCTGTATTGTACAGTAGTTGGTCACACAAGTAAGGCTGTATTGTAGGTGGTCACAAGTAAGGTTGTATTGTAGTTGGTCACACAAGTAAGACTGTATTGTAGTTGGCCACACAAGTGTATTGTAGTTGGTCACATAAGTAAGGCTGTATTGTAGGTGGCCACACAAGTAAGGCTGTATTGTAGGTAGTCACACAAGTAAGGCTGTATTGTGGGCATAAGTCTGTATTGTATGTGGTCACTTAAGGCACATTTTGACCACAGAGGCAGCCTTTGTTTACTTAGATAAAGTGTCCAGGCGGGTCACTTTATCGAACATATATATTATCTAACATTATCGAATTTATACAGAGGTGGAAAAAGTACGAAAATATTGTACTCAAGTAAAAGTACCAATACCTTGATGAAATATTACTCAAGTACAAATTAAAATACCGATCTGAAAATGTACTTAAGTAAAAGTAAAAGTAGTTCATTTAAAATGTACTTTAAGTAAAAGTTACTTAGTTTTTTTTTTTTTTGGGGGGGTACCAGAACAACCAGTTTTACCAGAGACTTTCTAATGAGAAGATACAGCACTCAAAATCTTCCATAGTAATGCATGGGGTTAGTCAGTTGTCTACAAATATCACAACCCTTCCATGGCAAAACGTTGACATGTGAATACATTGAGCCAATCATGTGGTGTGTTGTAAAATACATTGAGCCAATCATGTGGTGTGCTGTGAAGACATCGTGCCAATCATCTGTTGTGATCTAGCTGCTGGAGCAAGATTGGTGTCGTGAAGCCTTACGCACACGCATTTCTGCGAAATAGATGCGATAAGTGCCCAAAAAGTGTTGCCATATGGCCGCCGAAGTGGAGGTAACTTGCCTGAAAAGGACTTTGGTCCTAGCTCGAGTTGCTGCAGCCAGCAGCTAAGGCAGCCATGTTCATGCTCCCACTGTGTAGCGCTGTAGCTGCAGCAACTCGAGCTAGGTAAAACCTTGTTTCAGTTTTGTTCATACCGACAGTACTCGGTGACGTTGAGAAATGGAGATCTATGTGAAAAATCACCGGAGTTCTCCTTTAAAGGAACCATATGTAAGATTGTGGCCAAGACCGGTACTGCAATCACTTTCAAATTACTGTAGAGCGGTGTATCCCCTCCCCCTAGAAAACTAGAAAAACACCTGACGTTGTGATTAGTAGTTAGGTGGAGGGTGGCACATCAGGCCAAAACATGACATAACATGACAAAACGCAACATCAACATCAGTTGAGGGCTGCAACTTTTTAAATGACAATATCCTGGCCGGACTACTGTTGTCAGTAATATAAGTATTTGAAATGAACATGATTTCTTAATGTCTAGTGACATATCAGGGCTATTTTATGATTAATTGAAATACATTTCTTACATACGGTTCCTTTAAGTTTGAGAAGTAGTTGATTTTCAAAGTTAGTTGCACTCATCCTTGCGTCGCTTTGCAGTGAACAGTAATCCAGCACAACTGAAAAGCCCCTCACAGGCAGCTGAGGCAGGCAGGCCAATGTTGAGTTGCAGAGAGTTTTTTTTTTATATTTGGAAACAGCAGAAGGTTCAGCAGATTAAAGGGCCGAACTGGGGGGAGAGTGGGAAGTATAGGGCCCCAATGGAGGAGAGGGCCCTTGAAAAGTGGAATAACTGGGGGTACAACATTTTCACCAGACATTAGTAATAACTCAGGTAATCCACACATAAAAAATCCAAACAACTCCATAAGTAGAGTCATGTGTAATGAAGTAGAATAACACAGGGAAAAAGTATTGAACAAGCTAAGAAAAAGCACTAAGGCAAGGAAAGGGAAGGGACGAGCTGGAATCTGTAAGTACTGTAGTTAGAATAGTTATCCTTTCTATCTGTGCAAATTAATATAAGCTTGGTTAGTATATTGATGGGCTATAAAAAGGTTTTTCATTACCAAGGTGTCACACAAGAAACATTTCATGATGGATAAAAGCAAAAAGCTCTCCCAAGACCTTTGCAACCTTATTGTTGCAAAACATATCAATGAAACTGGTTACAGATGCATTTCAAAACTTCAGAATCTTCAGTAAGCAGCATGGGAGCCATTATCTGCAAGTGGAAGAAACATGACTGCCATGCAGGATCTCCTCACAATATTTCTGACCAGGGAGTCAGAAGGATAGTCAATTCCAAGAGCCAAGGACCACTCGGAGAAAGCTCCAGAAAGACTTGAAGGCAGCCAATTCAATTAAATTCTATTAAACAGTTCTGGAAGTAACTAAAGATCAGGATTCCACAAAGTATTTTCCACAAAGTATTGAAGAAATTTCAGTAGGCACGTTCAATACTTTTTTCCTGTGTCATTCCACTTTAATACACATAACTCTTATGTTTGGATTTTTTATATGTGTGTTAATATAATGTGTGGTGAAAATTTCGAATAGACTCACTGGAAGTTTAAGCTAATTACTGAAATATATATATATAGGGTATATGTCCACCATATATTTATTTTACCTGAATATTTTTACTTCCAAATTAAATGTCAAAATGAATGTCAGACGAAATTTAAAGTTTGACTGACTGGATTTTGTATACAAAACATAGTGAAAACTGTCTAAGGTCACTCTTACTCTCCCTTGTTAAACAGCTAAATGGTTTAGTCTGCCTGCACGATTCATAAGGTAGTCTATCTTTTGTTTATTTAGTTGAGCATCGCTAGTAGTGGACCGCTAATTGTTGTGCTGCTGGTGCAATGTTTTCTCCAAGAAAGCCAAGTCAGGTTACTAAAAAGAGAGACATCAAAATGAGGGGAAACAACTGCTAACTAGAAATGCAATTCCAAGGAATTACCAGTGCATGAAAATGCTAAAGTTGTGATGTAAAATATCATGTATCATAGTTAAAATATATAATACAGAGATGGTTACTACGGTGATTCTAGGATAGACATGGTGGCTGCATAGCTTAATAAAAGTTGATAGTTTAAAAGTAGACTGTTTAAAAGCTGAATGTAGATAGTTTAAAAGTTGTTGATAGCCAGTAGATAGTTTAAAAGTTGTTGATAGACAGCTAGTTTAATAGATAGTTTAAAAGTAGACCGTTTAAAAGTTGAAGGTAAATAGTTTAAAAGTTGTTGACAGACTGGAAGTTTAATGAATGTGTATAGGTAGATATTTGACGATAATTTGTGAAAGTTGGAATGGCTCTATAGTTTGCTAGCAGTTATGCTAAGATTTTTAACTATGCTAACCATGCTACTTAGCTAATGTTTTATAGCAGTGCTAGCAATGCTAACATCTTAACCATCTTTTTAGCTAACTTAGCTAATGTTTTCTAGCAGTTTAATGAATGTTGATATTCAAATAGTTTAATGGCTGTGTATAAGTAGATGTTGACGATAACTGAAAGTTGGAATGGCTCTAATGTTTGCTAGCAGTTATGCTAAGATTTTTAACTATGCTAACCATTTACTTAGCTAATGTTTTATAGCAGTGCTAACAATGCTAACTATGCTAACCATCTTACTTAGCTAACTTAGCTAAAATTTTCTAGCAGTTTTCTTAAACATGCTAACTATCTAGCAATGCTAACATGCTAACTATGTTAACCATGTGACTTAGCTAACTATGCTAACTAGCATGCTAACATGCTAACTATACTAACCATGTGACTTAGCTAACCTAACTAATCATTGTAGTAGTTATGCTAACTATGCTAACTAGCATGCTAACATGCTAACTACGCCAACCATGTGATTTAGCTAACCTAGCTAATCATTTTTAGTAGTTATGCTAACTAGCATGTTAACAATGCTAACATGCTAACTATACTAACCATGTGACTTAGCTAACCTAGCTAATCATTTTAGTAGTTATGCTAACTAGCATGCTAACTATCTTTAACCATGTTATTTAGCTAACCTAGCTAATCATTTTTAGTAGTTATGATAACTATGCTAACTAGCATGCTAACTATGCTAACCATGTTACTTAGCTAACTTAGCTAATCATTTTTAGCAGTTTTTCTAAAAATGCTAACTAGCATGCTAACAATGTTAACATGCTAACTATGCTTAGCCATGTTACTTAGCTAACTTAGCTAATCATTTTTAGCAGTTTTCTTAAAAATCTTTAACAATCTTTAACTATGCTAACTAGCTACAGTGGGTAGGAGTCATAGTTGATGACAAGTAACAGTTACAATGGCTGAACAGTTAAAAATGTCAGTAGTTTAAAGGGTTAAATTGTTTAACAGTGAAATGTTGTAGTGAGGACTTTTATTTTGAAACAGTTTTTGGCAGAAGAAGCAGTTGAACAGGATGTGTAGTCTTAATAGAGCCAGTTTGTATGCTTAAAGCCTGAGACTGGCAGTTGATCCAGGTGGCCTGAACACCTGCCATAGGATTCTAATTGCTTAACGGCCATTATTATGATGTCTGTCGGCAATGTTAAGTCTATGGGGATTTTTAAAAAGTTTTTCTTTAATAGTTTAAAAAGTATAAAAGTTTCAAAGATGAAAAGACATAGCAGCTTCGTCCGTTTGAATACCTACGTTACAAAGTTTGAATGAAGTTTCTAAGTTAAACTGTTCAAGAGAAATAGCGTACAGAAAAAGTGGTACGCGGAATAATAATAATAAGAAGTTGTTGCCTAGGAAGAACAGTACAGTGCATAGTTAGCATGTTAACATTTTCATGCAACTGTAATAAAATTCTTTCCAAAGAAAGGTGAGCACAAACGTCAAAATACTAAATCCCATGGTGTTTGCTTGAATATCTCCGCTATCATTAGTGCTAAACGAACTGAGACAACCCATTGAAATAGCGGAAAATACACTTTCATAGGTTAGGCTACACATGTAATCTGATGCATCTCGTGATCCAGCTCCATCTCCATCACTTTCAGAAAGACTGCATGGCGCCAGCTTGATTCATGTCCTGTTGTAGGCTACATGCTGATCATTATCACTATAGTGGTTTAGGGCGATTTCTTTTCTCTCCCTTTCTGTTTTCGTTAGTCTTAACTTTTTTTTTTTTTTTACTCAAGTAACGGATGGGATTTTTTTTATGTAGCGAAAGTACAATACTTCACTCAAAATGTAATCAAGTAAAATTTAAAATACCGATTTTATAAACTACTTAAAAAATACAAAATACACAGAAAAACTACTCAATACAGTAACGTGAGTAAATGTATTTCGTTACTTTCCACCTCTGAATTTATATATAGAACATATATAAAAAACATAGAGGTAGTTGTGTTGTATATTATTATACAATCAGCTTCAGAAATTAATGGGTTTTCCTTGGCCTGTGCTACACCTTTCCACCAAGTTGTGTGAAAATGTTTTTGCGATGTTGACAAACATGCGTAGCACATGGAAGCTCTTGATAGTGCATGCCACTAACGTCTATAAAAACAATATATTTATGGAATAAAACTAGACAGGTACCTCGGATTAGCATTGCTGTTTATTCATAAACTGCCATTTTCAGCAGCCAGCGGAGGGCGTTTAGCCTACTATGCTTCCGGACAATATTTTGCGTCTCCCAAGGGCGCGGGAAGGTGGGTGCTGAGGGTGCTGCAGCACCCCTTGCTTTTTGTCAATATAGGCCTAAAAATTCACATTTTGTCATTATATTTGTTGTCAAAATAGGCAAATAGCAAAAAAGGTTATGGATAGCTTTGAATATAGCTATCCATAGATTAAACGTTATAGTCTAGCTATAGAAGTGAAAGTGACGTGACTCGCTGAGGAGAGATGTTGCAAGCAGGCTAGTTAACTTCGAGAAAAGAATATAGGCTACAGAAAAGAATACAGGATTTTTTTCTCTCCCGGCAGTAAAGACAGTAGATTCAGTGTTTAAAATGTAAATGCAAACTAAAGGTAGGCTAACTATGCATATGACCATCCAGAGGCTGCTGATCTGTCAAAAATGATGAAGATCAAGATGGTTTTATTGTTGCTGCCATTATTACCACAAACACGAATTGATAACGAGACCATGGCGATCGTGGGTTATATCTTGCCTGCTTATTAGGCCATGCACCTGTTAGAACTCCGTGTAGCATGCATACTGCCAGTTTCCATATACCATCACCAACTAGTTCGCACTTTGGATATATCGTTGGATTGTGAAAAGCCCAATTTTGAATACCAAACGACAACAGATGAGGTAGGATGCATCTTTTGCAATTAGTCTTTGGCAAGCCCACGACCTCACGTACGGCTCAGTTTCTGTTAGTGTCAGGCAATGTGGCTGATCTAGCCCAAATCCACGAACCTGTTGCCTATCAGTAGACATGTCATCTCGAGTTCCACGACAGCTTAGCTAGTGCCACCGAAATATGACACTGAAATCCTTTCACTATTGGAGTCGCTCAGATAGAAACCGCTGTAATTGGTGGTTAGGACACTTTTGCTGTGGAGTGGAGACGCCATAAGTTAGGCTACTCAGAAATTGTTTGCCATTGTAGGTCATTGCAGCCTAATTATATTTTCAAGCCAAACATCTCTGGTGTGGTTTTGACAATCAGAAAAGCAATATACTGAAATAGTTTAATGATGTAAAGTCAAGTGCGCTTCTATGGGTCTGGTGTGTGCGCCAAGCAGTTTTTATTGATGAGTCGGAGGGCAAGTGCTGCGATAGTTGCAGTGGAATGTGGTTGTTCTCGCTCTTAGGTCTACCAGAGGGTCTACTCATACACGGCGCTGAAATGGCGTATTTAGCTGTCTAAATTCGAATCATATCATATGCTAGAGGAGAAATCGTCGGACATCCATTATTTTGTTATTCAGCACCCCTGGTCAAAAATATGTTCCCGCGCGCCTGGCGTCTCCCCTAATTCTGAAGCAGTGGCACCGCTAAATGAAGAGGAAACACTGAGAAGTTAAAAAAGTTAATGCTTTAAATAGGCAACATCAATACAATATATAATATGTGAACTGAAACTGGACGGGCCATAATAACCTCTGACTAGTTTAGGCTACTTAGGCTATTGTTAAATTGCAATGTGAGCGGCAGCCAGCAGGGGAGGATACGTCGCAGGATTATTTAAAAAGCAAATGTGCGTCTGCCCTGATTCTGATACCTTGGCGGTATTAATTAAACCGTGGGGGGCCGCCATGCTGAAATAAATGTACATTTACAATATGACACCCGACCGTTTTGTTTTTCTTGGGGGGGAGGGCGCTGCCGCTACTGTTAAAAAAAAATCTAGCGGAAACACTGCATGTTGTTACATTGTTATATAGGAAATAAAACTTTACAAACTAAACAATCTCACAGCATTACAAATTAATTGTTACTTCACTCTCATCCTCAGGGTACCTACTGTACTGTATGTGTTGTATGCTGCATATAACTAGCTGCCACCTGGGTGCTGTAGAGGGAAGATGCATGGATGAACATACCCTTATTAAAGAAGATATCTGGTAAATAACAACCTTACAGACTTTTCTTCAAAAGATGGCGGTAACCGTGAGAAGAATAAGGTAATGCATGACTGCAGAAACAGTCCTTTTTATACACCCTTTTTTACACTTACAAAAGTGAAAATACACCGCTTTGTCTGCAGGGACCTTCTCCACTGTGGCCAGTGTTTAATAAAGCTAATTCTTCACTAGCCAATAGAGGCTAATAGAGCTAGTACTTATGTCCAGTTTCTGTGGTGCGAAGCTGATGAGAGTTGTAGACTCCCCTTAGATGGGGCCCCGGTCCATCACAGGTAACCCCCAGCCGAAACAGGAACCTATTTTACAGCTGAGTGGACTGAGACAATGCAGATGATCAAGTGACCATCTGGGATTTGAACCGGCATATCTTCCATTAGCCAGCCTAACCCCTTAGACCACTGAGCTGCACACTCTACCCCCAAAGGCTTGTTACCAACTTGTTCTTACAAAGAAGAAAAACACTCAGATCAACGTTGTTTTGATCCCCAATGAAAATTGAATTGGAGTCCAAGAAAAAAATTAGACCTTGAAAATTTCCAAATTTCAACATTATGTGGGCATGGATTGAGGATAATTAATTTGGATTTTAAAAATTGTAGTCATGTTTCATTTATCTGGTATTGTTCAAAGACTATTATATGTTTACTCTATATGATTCATAGTAGCCCTTTTCACCATTATTGACAAATGTTCTTCCCCTGTGCATGCAAACATTATTGTTGCCATGTTATCTAAAGGATGGTTTCCTGTGCTGAACGTGTATTAAATGTATATGATCCAGCATAGAGTTGCACTTACAGATATGATTGTGAACAACACTTTCATCTGTATGCTGTTGTAGAGATGCAACCTAGATCCCTGTAGTGAATGTATGTGTCATTATCAACACTGTACATAGTGTTTTGTCATTTACACAGTGTGGACACAGTAATTGAATTGCACACAATAAGAGAAGAGAATCAGATAGATTTGATAGAACAGGTGGTCAATAACTCTCAATAACACCCCCAACAAATCTGCCCTTGTTTTGGAATCGATCAACCATAGGATTCAATCACTATCCACCAAACTGAAAAATAAAGGAGAGTGCAAACATCTTTCATTATTATTTTGGTGTCACAAACACAAATGAAAACTGATGTCTTCAGAAAATGAAACAGAACTGAAACATGACGAACGGTTGTGGTGTTTTTGTATTTGCTCTTTTAAAGAGCCCATAGTTCACTTCCACCGAAACATACCATGAAATTAAGGCAGGGGAAAAAAGAGAGAGAACTGATTTTCTGTTCCTGCTCTGTACCATGTCTTAACCATTACCATGTAGTAGCCACTAACAGAGACTATGGCATCTCAACTCCTCAAAGAAGAAGTAATCATTTCCTCCAGGAGTGTGCTGCGGCCGAGAAGACCCATTTGCTGCCCACAAATTTCTTCAGGTGGCTTGTCAGCTGGAGCACACTTTTGATTGGATAATTCTGATGTGAATAGTGGATCTGCACCGTGTCAAAACACCTAGGTTCGCTCTGGAAACAAGCAATTATGGTTTCAATCAAAGGGTTTGCTGAGCACTGGCGTTCCTCTTCCTTTCCTGTCATTTATCGCATGTTCCATGAATACATTTTTTGCCTTCAATTGCCTCAGAGGAAGGTGTATGGTTACTGCACTGCCCTTCTAAGAGGCTATTTTTTATTGGACATTAAGGTTCAAGAAACATTCAAGATTATTTTTTATTTACTTGTTTATTTATTTATTTTTACCAGTGCTTTTCCATACGGTCTACTGTATTGCAGACCTCCAGATACTGTTGAACTTGTAGGTTGAGTAAATGAAGGTACCGAAAAGATTTGATTCTGTCCATATGAAAGAACACTGACATTTCCTGAAACAGGGTGTAATGGCAAGAACTAAAATTCATTCACTCTAGATCAGGTGCATGAATATGATGATCAAATATATGGGCTTGAGGTCTACTTAGGTCAAAACGATAGCCCATAACACATCCTTTACATCTAATAAGAACAATATCAAAAGCCTTTTAAAGCAACTCTCAGCTTTTGAGGCTTTCTAGTACTAAAAACCCAGAGAGAGAAGCATCTGTATCTTCAACTCAGCCCTGCGTTTGTGCCTTAGGACAGTCGCATTGATCCGCTCTTTGATCCAGCTCATATAGCATATCAAAGTGGATCTAAAATGAAGAGCTTTTTGCCATTTTCACCTTGGCACTGCCAAAAGGACCCAAACTTGTTTTGATAAGATGACACGGGGGGGCATAGATTAAGGACCGAATATTGCATCAACCAGAAAAGCTCTGTAATAACCATATACTAAATCACCATAGTATATGGTTATTAAAGTGCTTTTGGAGTGGCCATTCAGCCGTAGACCAGTCCAAGATTATTATGATTTTGGTCTTACGCAGATTGCTCAATGGCCATCGTATAGAGTGAATAATTTGTGGCCGTTGTGGAGAGTGAATGAAAAATAGAGTCTGAGGAATTCAGTTGCAAGACATTAATTCCCTTTTCATAATCTTTTATGGAAACAATGTGTTACAATTTATACAAATAGAACTTGCTGTGTTAGTACCTCACTCAAACTAAAATATGCAGTTTATGTGTTACTTTGGAACTTTACATTGTATATTCCAATAAAGGAACAGTGAAATTCAGATCGCCTATACTGTACCAGCCCAGAAATTATGGAACCAAAGAAACCCCCACTAAACCCAACAAGTCACACAGGTTTGTGAACTGATAAGGCATGAGCACAGACTGTACAGACTATGGGCATGAGAAACATGAGACATGTTTTTCAATCAATTCAAATGACATTTTCTTTTTTATTAAATAAATCATAGAACAAGACTGTAAGGACACAATGAAACACAGGCCTTAACAGAGACAGACATTGAGAAGGCAATAAAGTGCAGACACACCAATAAGGGGAAAGTTAACAAATTAGACTACAAGGCATAGCACAGCAGAAAGCACAGCACACAAGGGGGACAGTGACTACTGAAGGGAATTTCCTTAGCTTTGAGCCAAAAACGGACAAAAACATGCAGCGGCAAATCATAAAATAAAGTTATCTTCAAAAGAACTCAAAATAATATCTGACAAGACAGTGACAACGAAATGGTATACCAACCAAACGGACAGATTGAAACTTGCACACATACATGCATGCCAGCGAGAAGCAGCAAGGCTACCAATGGTGAGGCAAGGGAGATAGGGAGCAAACCAATCAAAAAAATTCTCAAACGACAGGGACCCTTTGACCCTTTTTTGATAACTTCTGATGCTAATGCTACTGCTTTTAAGCTTTCCCCCCAGAAGATTAGAATCTCCTTTTTCAGGCGATCTCTGTAAGCCTGCTAATGTCCTTCAAAATACAACAGCTTGGAGTTGAGCTTGGAGTTTATTTAGTCTGGAGCTTTCTCCAAGTTTTTCATGGCTGGTTGATGATGAAATTAGAATGATTACTGGAAGATTCTGAAGTTTTGAAATATCTGTAACCAGTTTCATTGATGTTTGCAACAATAATTATTATATAATATTTGTGAAGGCAACTAACTCTGTGTTAAACATCTGACCTGCCAATCCATTTTAGCATTTAGCAGCTAACTAGTTTCCCCCTCACCTGTTTCCCCACCATGGTGCCATGATGACCTTATGAACAGGGTAATGCCAGTGGTTAAATTAATTTCCTTCTGCAACACTGTCTGATGCTAAAACTAAAAAATCTTAGCTAAAAATGTGTGTGGAATTTCTCTGCTAAATTAAGTAGGACTGACAGTGGTTGTTTAATTTAGAGTATTTTCTACTATAATAATTTCCACTTTCCATTCTGAAGGATGATGTTCTCTGCAGAAGCTAATTTATTCATCCGTTTATTTGTCCATCACTGGAATTCTTCTCAAGCTAAAGGATGTGGAGAGGTTGTTAGCAAATATGCTAAATGTGTCCTCTCCACATCCTTTAGCTTGAAAAGATTTCCAATGATGCATATGCTAAATGAGTCCATCACTGGATACATTGAATATCTATACAACTAGTGGCAGAAGGCCCTAAGGATAACCGGTTGACTTCTAGGAAAATTTGGGCAGGGTTAGTGGTTGCATATCACTGTCTTCATCCATAGTGAGGGGCCCTTGAGCAAGGCACCTAACCTCCAACTGTTCACCGGGCGCCACAGCAGAGAGTCACACAGCTTGTGAAAAAGAAACCCATCTCCTGTGCATGTGAAGCAGTGGAGAATCTTGGTGTAAACAAACAAACAAACAAACAAACAAACTCACTGAGCACAACAATAGCACAGTAGGCAGCTGGTGAAAGATTGCATGCTAAACTGGTAGCTCTGGGCTATAGATTTGGCTGATCGCTGTGAAAGCCTTTTTTACATGTTCATGGTGTGATCGAACCCATACAACAAATCTTAACCTGGGTGGCTAGTAGAAATGACATGGGTGTGTTCCTTCACATGAACATACCATGATGCTGATGAAAACAACAGGGCTCTCAAGTTTTGAGGACAGGCAAGAGTGACATTCCCCGTCGACAATTCCCCCCGCCCTGTCCGAGGGTTAAAGGGGTGGCTGGTCAGACGGGTTGCGAGAATGGGGGTGTTTCATTAATAATACTACAACTTTTTGTTGCTGTTTAATAATATGCCTTCAGATGTTCCAGAGGTTGTTTCGTCCGCCGCTCACGGCCCTCGAACCCGCCACCTCAACACACCGGCATGGGAGTCGAGCTCTCTAACCACTGAGCTAAAAGCCCAAGCTTCCAACTCAGCGGTTAGAGCCGTTCTTAAGGTTAGGGGTGTGAGGATTTACACACGCAACTAGCATCACCAGCTAGCATACACCAGCCCCAGGTCGGTCAACAGTTGATCCAATATTAGTTGTGCAGAAATATAACCCATCTTATACACACCAATTTAATTGAAATAGAAATTGTAAAGATTTGTATTTTTTGTAATTATTCCATATTTAGTGTAGTTATATCAGAACCTGAAGTAGCCTACAATCCAAATGCAAGCATGAAACTTCAGAGTATTACCTTTCATTTGAGGCCAAGATTATGCTTATAAGGGGTTCATATGCAGTAGGCATTTGATTGCCAGTAGCCTACTGTATGCATTTTGGATAACCCAAAGTCCTATGGGGAGTTTTCATAGGGCATTTTACAAAATGCATGAGCATATCTTGGCAAATAATGGTCTAAAGTACTCATGTTGTCATTCTATATTGATCTACTTATGCACACAGCATGACAAGACCTAATGCTAGGACTCAAGTCATATCAAGTCAAGACCTAGAGGGCTGAAATGTGGTCAGTTCAAAGATGCTTGTTATCCAGTAGAAAAAGAAAATAATAATCTAGCCTTTGTAACTTTGTGTCAGTAGGCTACATCACACAGTTATTCTAATTGTTTTCCAACAGTGTCTCAGCTTTCCAAAAGAGAGCAGGCATTTGATTATTGGCTACAGTATGTAGGAGCAATGCCCTCCTAAGTCAAAATGGGGCAAAAGTATAATTTATAATTGCTCAGATTTGCAAAAGAAAAGATTTGACACATGGCACTGACAATTCAATAATGGGCTTTTTCACCACCTGAGCATCCACTTACCTGGACCTTTTAGGGGGCTTAGGGGGTGAATGAGAGGATGCTTAATTGCTTTTTACCTAACATTTTTGAATACAGATGCAATGATTAATGCATCCATGGCCAGGATATAATTATATGATGATTTTAAAAGTTACCTATAACAATAGGCTATGCAATACACTTTAATTTGTTTAGTGCTAATAAAATTATTAAGCCTATTTGGAGTAAGAGATGTTTAGAATGTGACAATATGTCAGTCATCGTGTGAACGAAAGTAGGCTATGACTAGGCATACAGTAGGCTACTTGTCCTGAGCAAGTGTTGTCAATGAACAGGCTGTGAAACTGTTGGCTAAGTTACAGACAGTCATGAACAACTGATGCTAATTGTCTGGGAAACATTCTCTAGCAGCAGTCACGTTGTCATTATTTGTGTCAAACAAGTTGTGGATTTGTTGTAACATTAAAAGATGACTTACTCTGTGCTGAAACCATGAACTGATGCTCGAAGCTTCAAGGTGAACGAAACAGGTTCGCGTTCAATAATTCACGTTCAACAATTCCAGGATACACGTTTTTTCATTGGTTGTTGCGTTAAATTTTACCCAGATACAATAGTGCTATTTTCTGATTGGCTATTGTGTAGCCCCTCTCGTTATTTTTGATTGGCTGATAAGTGACAGGCTCAACTCCAAGGGAGACGCGCTTGATTCCTGCCGGGTAAGAGCAGCGCGACCAGAGACATTTTGGGCGCTAAGGCAGCATACTAAATACATAAATAGTTTTTCTGCGTGAGAAATACAATGTGTGGCGGGAGAGCGTGACAAAAGACTGAAATGAGTGACTGTCACGCTCAATGCGTGACACTTGAGAGCCCTGAAACAATTGGGATATTGTTGAATACCTTTACTGTTCAAGAACGTGGAAAATGGTTTTAACATTAATCTTAAACTTAAAGGAAAATTCCGGTATTTAGCACTTTAAGTCCCTTTTCTGGTTTGTTTTGAATGAACTAGAGTGGTGGACACCGAAATTTTGACGATTGGTCCTGTCTCGACTTTTCTGACTCGTTTTGAATCGCCTTTACTGCTTCAGAGTGGCTGCAACAGGCATGCACAAACATGTCCTAAAACAACCCTTAACGTTCGTTTTCAAAACTGTGCAACTCACCGAGTGGTTAGTGGTGTTCGTTGATTATTAAAATAAAATATATCGGCGCAATGTATGATTTCCAGCCGTCTTATTTGCTATTGTGGAACTATTTTTTCAGACACCTCACAACCGTGTATAAACTTCCGCTCAATATTTGAGCCTGAAGTATAGATGGTGGCACAATAATATCAACGTGCAATGAGTCTTCCAACAGAAATCAATGGGATTTTACAAAATGGCAAATAAAATACGACAAAAACTGTATTTCGCTATGTTACTTGTTTTGGAACATCAACGAACACCACTAACCGGTGAGTTGCACAGTTTTGAAAACGAACGTTAAGGGTTGTTTTAGGACATGTTTGTGCATACCTGTTGCAGCCACTCTGAAGTATAGTAGCCAAAGGCGATTCAAAACGAGTCAGAAAAGTCGAGACAGGACCAATCGTCAAAATTTCGGTGTCCACCACTCAACAAACCAGAAAAGGGACTCAAAGTGCTAAATACCGGAATTTTCATTTAATCTTAAAAGTGTAATTTATTTCAATGTTAATTAACAAAATCCCTGTTGTGCAGCACTTACTTGCCTGGATTAAATCTGACAGTGTAGTGTACACTCAGTCATCAAGAGTCCTTGGCAAGCATTTACGATAAAATAAATCAGATACCATAACACATTTTAGGTGATTGAACTCAGTCTCGCCTAGATTTAAGGAAATCTCGCCTAGCCCTAATTTGCTTCCCAAAGGTCTGACAAGGAGGCACTTTCTAATAATACTCTGGGAGTTCAACACAGCTAGAGACTTGAGAGACTTATCTTTTTTACAGTATGAGCACAATTAACCCCCTGTGGTGATAAACATCAGTGAAGTGCAAATAACTATTAATAGTACAGCCTTGTTTTGTTCCTCCTCTCACCATGGTTGTGTGAGAGTTTAACCTTCCTGGCCTAAGCTGTTAGATAGTGAGGGGAGTGTTAGGAGAAGACACACTCAGAGATAGAGCAGCAGAACACGTCGGTCATACCATGTGTTCTGATGGAGAAACACTACATCTATATATACCATACATCATTTCCAATGTAATCAACATCAATAATGTACTACTAACCATGCATGTTCTTAGAGCACTGTATATCAGGAATAATTTAAAATGAACATATGACATGAAAAGGGTGTTGTATGAAAGAAAGGGTGAAAGGTAACCTGTTTTAACACTGTTTTGAATAGTTTACATCGCTATATAAACAATTGATCGATTTCATTTGATTTTGTCATTGGCCATGTTCTGCATTTCCAAGTATTCTGTTAAAAGCTCTTATCAAATGTGGTGATATCTAAAAAGTGGATTTAGGTTTTGAAAGGATGAAAATACGTTTGAAAAAGGTTGTATGTGGATATCATTCATGTTCTATTTCTAATCCTATCATCAAGAATCCTGTTTTACTGGTATTTGGAATAATAATAAAGGTTCACTCTAATATAATAATAACTAATATTTGACAGAAACTCGCTGTTACCCAGCAGTTCTTTTTGATGGTTTATAACACAGCTCTGCCTATCATTGAAAAACTCAATAGTTCCAAGTCTTGCCCCCATTCCATGGGCTTCATCAGTGCCAGTTTGCAATGTGTGGTCGACAGGAGCGGTCTCTCTCTCTCCCTGTTCCTCCTCTCCTACTAATTACAGGCCAGTGAAAGGCAGCCAATCAGAAACTGCTTCTCAGAACCCCCTGCTTCCTTGTCTCTCAGAGCATGGCATGGTGCACAGAGGGGGAAAAAGCGACTAAGAGAGCTACGGAGGGAATGAGAGAGAGTGAGAGAGAGAGATGGAGTGAGAGAGAGTGAGGGAGAGAAGGAGGTAGGGAGGGAGGGAGAAGGCAGTTGGGAGAGAGACAAAGAGAGTGAGAGAGCGAGGGAGAGACAGAGAGGAAGAGGCAGCTGCGCTCGTGCACACAACTGTAGTCAGTGTTGGAATCCCAGTGCAGCCAAGAGGCGAGCGCAAGCCCGGCTCAGCTCTGAAATGAGGATAGATGACATGCACTAAGAGGGACACAAGATCTTTCTGAAAGGTAGGACTGACTTATATGTGACAACATAGCTGGAATGGGGTTTCTATTCTGTGCTGATGAGAACACACAGTTGCTGTCTATGGTGTACTTGGAGTCTGCTGTGTTAACTGCATATTTGTGAGATTCAAGTAAATGAAATTTAAGGAAAGTTTGCCCAGGAGAATTTTGCAAAATTATAATTATAAAGTCACATAATTCAATACTTAAGAAATTATGTATTTCTTTTAAATGTCATTGTTTATTTCAAATCAATGTCAGTCACGTCATCAGTACCACTTTATATTAGTTGTTCACCTATGAATTAAAATTATTTTGGAGATGAATGTGCTCATTCATACCCTTACTAAGCATAACAAAACATGGGATTTTCTTGTATGATATTGGGAAATAGAAAATATGACTACAGCAGCAGTTAAAACAAACAACTTTAAGAAGGTATGTGGAAAAAAACTGGATGATGTTTTTAATAGACATGACCAGGCACCCAGTCGTACATGCACAACATGTCTCCACTTCGAGTCGTGTTTCCTGGTGTCTCCAGTTCACTCTTACTCTGTGATATCAGCACACATGCGTCTCAGCGAGTTCAATTTAATTTCTCAGAGCATGCTTAGAGGTGTTTGTGTTTGATCCGCCTTGCTAGAGATATGTGGCTCTGGGATGGTGAAGGCTTTGATGCGTCAGTCACTGTCTCTCCCCTCCGAGACTTACCCAGGCTTTTACTGTACAAATACTGGGACAAACATTGCAATCTGTTAACACAGTGCACAGCTGAAGCTTTAGCGAGACGACTGCACCTTTCTGCTAGAAAGCCTCTGCCCACGGTGGGATTAGGTTCAGTACAGCATCTAGAGGAGTGAGCAGCGCAGTCTGGTGCTGTCTCAAAGCGCACTGAGGTGAGAGCTCTTCACTGCTTTTTTCCTACAAGCATCATCACCTCTGTGTGGATAATCATGTTATCCACTAGTAACTTCCAGATCAATCAATATATGAACTTTGTCTATAATATGTCTTGATTTAAGGCTATTTTGTCATCTTCTTAGATAGCAGATATGTGCCCTCAGATTATTTATCCATGCTACCACTGCATCATTTTTAAGATCACCACCTCTTATGTTATTTTTTGTACCATGTCCAAGTGTTTTACAAGTCTGAGTAATCATATTATGGCAGTAATGTTCTACACAAATTAAAGTACACACACACACACACACACACACACACACACACACACACTCAGCCTGTGTCATATGTATAATTGCCTTTCAACATGGAGATGAATCACTAGATAAACTCCCTGTGCCCCCATTCAGGGCCACAATCACACTTTGCCTTCTGAATAGTGGGATCTCAAGCAAGGCAATTTGCTTCATAATGAGATAAAAGTCGGTGACAATCAATTTATTTTTGGCAGTGGTGTAATGTGATATTAATATCAGACTCTTAAGCTGTTGTAAAAGGGCCAAGGGGGTACCACATTAAATAGATGTCTGTTGCTAAATGTAATGGAAGAGCACAGTATTAAACACCATCAGTACAGCTGGGCAAAGGACAGACAGCTGCAATTAAAAAAGAGCAGGGAAATAGGCTTTATGTGGATGCGCTGTTGAGGGGACTGTGTCTCATGGCACCATTTTGTGACATTTATTCTCTTACAAAAGACTCACAAAACACTGTTTATCATGTCAATGTGTCTTCCAATTTCGAGTCAACTCAAGCAGACCAAACATGCTACCTCCCCTTCCTTCCAAGTACAGAGGAAAGACCTGAACCATTAAAACCCTGTAACGACACAAAACAACAACAACAAAATCTAACTCTGGAACCTGTTCGGTTTAATTATCTTATATTCAAATGACTGCCTTGATTCTGTAAACCTGCTGGAATCAAAGGGCCTCCTGTGGGTAAGCCATCAACATGCAGTGCATCTGATCTGTATCAAAGTTTCAAAACAAAGAGGACATGGCATGAATATTTCAGAGGAGAGGCCAGCTGTGAAAGCCATCCTATGTGAGAGGTGGAGAGATGGATGGACAGAGGCTGAGGGTGGAGCGCGGTGGTGGTGGGGGTTGCCGGGCAGAGCAGGCGGCAATGCAGCTCTTGAGCTCCACCAAGTGGACATTTGGATGCCGCAAGGGCCTGCGCTCTGCCAAAGGAACTGGCAGGCGAACGTGTGGGCTCAGAGGCAGATTAAACACCTATCTCACGACTGATGATGTTTGGCTACTGGGCAGACACCTGATGCACTGTGCGTGGGTACTTCTAACTGCTTTAGAGATAGTGTAGGGTGTGGGCTGTATCACAATGATGCATGTGTTCAATGTGTCCCTAGAGTGTTTGAGTTTTGTTTTGCATCAGATTTTTATCATAAAGACTTTGGGCTTTAATTTGAATTAAAGAGCAAATCACTCAATGTGTTGTGCATGAACTGAAGCCATTGTGTGGTGTGTGTGGGAGCATTCAGCTGACTAACCAATGTTTGTGCACAGGATCTTGCTCAGGGCATGCAATTTACCAATAGATTTTGCCTCATTATTATAGCTTTAGTTACTGTAGACGTTAGACTTTGCCCACCATTTCAATTAGGGCCCTGCCACTTAGTAGACATATAATGGGAAATGGCTTATGGTTTCAAAAAGAATGTCAAATATGTAGTTAAATAATGTTTTAAAAATGTGTCTCTAAAGCTGTTTATAACTTAGAATAACCTTAAAAACAAGCATTTAGTGGGATTAAAAGAACTTCCAGTGTCATACTCAATTTGTCTCAAGTAAGTGAGTCTGTGGTTTCACACTACACACTAAACTCACTGACTTCTTGCCATCAGAAATTCATTAGCTGTCAGGTATTTCCAGTGTGCAGTTCTGCTTGCTATGCACCATGCATCCTGGATTAATATCCACTATGCTAATGATATTCCTGGAAAGGCTTGAAATGATAATTGAAACGTTCAATCATAATAACAATCAAACTGGATTAATTGTTACAATAGAGAGTTGACTCTCTGCAGCCTGGAGGCATGAGGCTGAATTAACAATGATGTCAACAACACTATTAAGCACTAGGCATATTATTTAAAAGCAATGGTAATAGGTGCATATTTCCCTGACTTTGAACACATAATAATAATCCAATCTGCATTTCAGTTTGTGTGTTGTTGTAGCAAACAGGAAGACCTGACTGCTTCAGAGCCACATGCATGCAATGTATAAGTATAAGTATATATACTCTTTTGATCCCGTGAGGGAAATTTGGTCTCTGCATTTATCCCAATCTGTGAATTAGTGAAACACACTCAGCACACAGTGAACACACAGTGAGGTGAAGCACACACTAATCCCGGTGCAGTGAGCTGCCTGCAACAACAGCGGCGCTTGGGGAGCAGTGAGGGGTTAGGTGCCTTGCTCAAAGGCACTTCAGCCGTGCCTACTGGTCGGGGTTTGAACCGGCAACCCTCCAGTTACAAGTCCGAAGCGCTAACCAAGGCCACGGCTGCCCCATGTGTGCAATATATAGGGGCAAGCACAAGGGGATATAGCAACAATCAAAACCAGGGACAACAAGCATCATTTACACAATGTTCTGAGTGTATCATACTCTGTGATTAATTAATCCAAATTAATCGCATATATAATTTTTGCTGTAAAAGTATTTTAAATATTTAAATTCAAATGAATCATTGAATAATCAGCATTAGTGACATTAAAGTTCAAAAACTGTTATTATTATGACCACCCCCGCAGCTTAAGCGGGCGGTCATATAGGTTTAGTCAGATTATTTTTTTTATTTTTTTTTTTTCACATGTCCAAATTTCCGTCCAAGGATTCCCGGGACACTGAAAGACCGGGGGTAGATTTAAACTTGGTGGGCATGTAACCCCATATGGATAGCATGGAACCATCGTTTTGATCTGTAGCCCCCCCGCTGGACTGCACCCCCCGAAAGTAGGGTAGGGCAGACACAGTTTTCTGTGAATATCTCGAGAACCGTAACGTTTAGGAGGACCATTTTTTTTGTATGTTGATCTCAAGGGGCCATGTCAACCCATTCCATAACCACTCATTTCATGTATAAGCCACCTAGTTAAACACAAAAAGTAAAAATGAGGTGTTGTAATCGCAGGTGTCTGTGACCTAACATAGTCAAAACTGCACGAAATTGGAAGTGTAGGATCATTATGACACCCTCTGAATGCCAAGTTTATTTTATGTTACTATACACCAACTGGCCTGTAGGTGGCCGGAGACTGTTTTCTGTGAATATATCGAGAACCGTAGGGCCTAGGAGGTCCACCTTTTTTTTTGTATGTTGGTCTTAAGGGGGCATGTCAACCCATCCCATTACCACTTATTTTATGTATAGCGCCACCTAGTTAAAAATTAAAAAGCAAAAAATTAGGTGTTTTCATCACAATATCTCTGGCTGACATGGTCAAAACTGCACGAAATTGAAAGTGTAGGATCATTATGACACCCTCCGAATGCATGCCAAGTTTTGTGGACTTTCGTTCATGGGGGGCCTTACAATAAAATCATTTATGTGTACATTTAGTGACCGTACACCAACAAGGATTCCCGGGACACTGAAAGACCGGGGTACACAAAACTTGGTGGGCATGTAACCCCACATGGATAGCATGGAACCATCGTTTTTTGTTTTGATCTGTAGCTCCCCCGCTGTATTGGACCCCCGAAAGGAGGGTTGGGCAGACACAGTTTTCTGTGAATATCTTGAGAATCGTAGGGCCTAGGATGACCAATTTTTTCCGTATGTTTGCCTCCAGGGGTCATGTTAACCCATTCCATGTGCACACATGTGCATAAACTGATACACACGCACACACATACATTCACAGTAATCATACGTATGACACATACTCACACAGTAGACATATGTACGCATGCATGCACATGCACAAACACACATACGCAGGCAAACACACAAGCACGCACACACACACACACACACACTAACACACATAAACATAAACGTGTACACGCACACATGCACACAATTCAAGAATTTCTCAGAATTATGAACAGGCAAGATGGGGGTGGGGTTGTATAAAATGAATTTTACATGTGAAATCTATGAACTAATCATGTTTTGGTACTTGTTGTCTAGCAGATACCAGTGAGAATTGAGTGTGGATAATGCATAAGACAGTTAGAATCATATAGGCCTGTCAGCGTAATTTATTTTTGTGGAAAAAATGTGCTGGACTGGGCGGCGGTCATATTTTGTACCGCTCTGCGGTACATCTAGTTATTTTCACTGTTCAAATAATGGCCATAATAAGAAGGTTTTTTTTTCACATACAAGGCATTTCATGCCACAGATATAACCTAGGGGACACAATGAAAATAAATAAACACTCCCCTCAATGTCAACACTTATTTCTTTGCATTGATGTGCGACTATAGAGTTGATGAACTCCGGTGATATGCAAATTCCTTGCTGCAGACATTGCAAAGGACTTTATTTTCAACACTTTATTTTTATCAACACCATCAGGCCATTTTTTAAAAGTAAATGTTCCAATCAATGATCCAGGCAGCACGTTTTCTTCTCTCTCCTTCATTTTACAGTCTAATTTTTACTGACTAGAACGGCTCAGGGTCAAAGGTCATACGGAATCGATTAATCTGCACTAATTTTTTTAATCAGTTATTTTTTCTCAAATTAATTAATCGAAATTAATCAGTTATTTTGACAGCCCTAATACAAAGACAGACCTTTGCTCTAGTTGCTGCAGTCACTTTAGAAGTCATTGATAATCACTGTTTATCAGGCGGCTTTTAAACATTCCGTCTATCAGGACATCCGAGTTCGAACCGAGTTTGCAAACCTCCCAGTTTACCTGTCTGAATATAAAACTTCATAAACCTGTGGTACTGCAAGCAGCAAGGGGAGTTATGCACTAAGGTGAAGAAACTGCAGTTTAAGGAAATTAATGCTGACAAACAAACAAATATCCAAATAAATAGCATTCAGTATACAGCATTTGTGTTTTAAGCCTGTATTTCACAGAGATACGAAAAATAGATTCTCGGTCTTACTCAGAAAAAAATGTGGAAGAGCCTGGTGGGCTTTTTCTAACATATTTACATACTGTATATGCTGGGACAAAGACAGCAGTGCTTAACACAGTGTCATATTCACAATGTACTGTAGCTTCAGCCCCTAGACATATCACATACTGTAGATATATAATCAAATAAATGATCAAAACTGTGTTTATGCACATTGAAGCTGTCCCAGGCGGTGTTGTTGGCTATGAAGCTTAATTGAAACTCTGGGAATGGGTCAAAGATGGGTCAAAGGTCAAAGAGTGATATAGTGAACAGACATGATTATTCCAACACGTTATGAATCACTTCCACACAAATACAGACATTTCTGATGATTAAGCTGTGCCAGAGAGTGTGTGGACATTACACAGATACATTTAAAGTAGTGGCCTTCACAGCATAGCTCAGGGCTGATCTGTTTATGAATAGCTTGGAGAACAAAATGGGCGAGTTGATTGGATGGACTGAAAGGGCTACCAACATATACTCTCATTTTGGTGTCAGCTGCAGCATTCAGAAAGTACCTGTTTGTACCTGAGTGGTCGAAACGTTGTATCTATTAAATCAGCAAAGCAAAGACGACAGTGGGCAGATATGTTTTTCTTTTTCCTTTGTTACGGTCAGTATATGGCACCTGATGTGATGTGTGTGCATTCCTACATTAGGCCTTCAGCATTCACCTATGGAGAAAAACTCTGGGTTAAAAAGACACATTTTACTAGTTATCAAATTTGAATATTTGTTCTATGTATGCCATTGGATGAGGACTAATTGGAAGTTTTATCTGCATCAATCAAGGCCGAACTCAACATCTAAGCACTTGTGACGCACTGTTACATCTCAGGCCATGTGAGAAAGGGCAAATCATAGAGGATTCATACAGTTATGGTTAGGATGTCATACAGTTAAGTTAAGGATGACAAATTTCAACAAAAATGCCTTTTAAGTGTGCCTGCTCTCTGAACTCCCCACCATAGTCTGGCCAGCGAGAGGCCACTAATCGCTGTATCTGTGTGGCTGATAGATCTTGACAAGCAACTGTTCCCCTTCATCAGGAGTTCATGTTTCTCTACTCTGATTTCCTCTGCAGAGGTTCGAGGGGGAGATCAAAGCGCGGACCACAATGTCAGATTCCCCTGTGCTGCCCACCCCTCCTCTGTTTCCGGCCTCTCCCTGCAAGCAGCCTCGCCCTCATTAGATCATCCAGCGGGGCTCCAACGCAAAGGCGGACAGGCGGATATATCTCTTTCTCTCTGGTGGATTGATTGATGTAATGATGATGAATCGCTTCCTCCCTCTGCTCTCCCTGCTCCTCATCTCCCACCTGAGCAGCCCGGCACGACTGACGCCTCGCGGCGGCGATGGGGGAAACAGGAAGCTGGCCACTGGGGCGGTCAGAGGCGAGGGAGTGCTGCACAGGTCCAAGAGGGGATGGATGTGGAACCAGTTCTACTTGATGGAGGAGTACACGGCAAATGAATACCAATATGTTGGCAAGGTGAGGCAAGAGTGAGGCATGTGGAGATTTCATTGAGAAGATATGTGGAGTATGTACAGTATGTACTGTGTGGGCTGAATGTACAGTACACTACTGTGGGCATGTAGCCTATACATGCATGTATGCATTGCATGCATTATCCTTGGGCACGTTCTAGTGTGGAGCACACAAGCACACAAGGGGGCATATGCATGTACGTTAGAGAGTGCAGTCTAAATAATGAAAGTTCACGCCGTGGCCTCTTTTACTTACCATGAATGTACTAAAGCGGAGGCTGATCAACTATAATAAAGGATACAAGGACGTTTATTTGTCACATACATAGCAAAACTAACGTAAAGCATGTAGTGAAATTTCGTTTGGTGTTCAGCTTTTTCTGTGCAAGTGTGAAGAAAGAAAGATCAAGAAATATTTTAATAAATAGCAAGAGAGAATAAAACGTGCAGTGTGTGTACAGTCCATGTGCAAGTGTGTAAGAAAACAAAACAAAAAAAAGTTTATATAGTATTGTGTGTGTTCAGGATACGGATTGCTTGAGGATAGAAGCTCCTCCTCAGTCTCAGACGTTTGCCTGACCTCAGTCTTTTGAAAAGTCATAAAAGTAAAGGGATGCCACCTTGCTCTAACTAAAATGTGTAAACCAATTCAATAGTGGAGCAAGTTTTAACATACAGGTAAGAAACTAAAGTGAAAACTGACATATAAAGACAAACTAAAGTAATGGTTGCTTTTACAGATGAGCTAAACTGGTGCTCAGAATATTGTCTTACTCTAAAGCTCTCTTAGATCTACTAAACACCTGGGTTTAAAAGACATCACATGTTCTATGGCGCTAACACATTAGTACTGTACTGTATATCTGTCCCAAGGTCATAGTAATGTATGATACTTTTTCTGTAGTGTTGCATTGTCCCACCCAAATCAACACCTTTTCCCCTGAGTAATGGGGGTTAGACGTATAATTTATCTTGTCAACTATGGGGGTTAGACATATGGCTCGGTTCTGCATGAGGAAGTTTGACATCCTATTTTTGATTTGGTCTCCATCTCCCTATACTCTTTGGTATCATCAAAGGGATGCAAAGCAGAGCAAATATGAATTACACAGTCACTGAGGCTTAAGTATTTTCAAAGAGTGATAAGCAGAGAGGGTTACGGAGAAAGAGTTGATAGGACTGGCGAGGCAGGCAGGGAGGCAAGCGGAGAATACCAGTTTTGACAAGCATTAACATTCCCAGGACCAGGTGGCCAGACCCAGCAGAAATGGATGTCAGGCCTGTGTGGTCAGACTGCATCTTAATAGCATTCTCTCCCTCAATATTCTCATTCGGTACACAGTTTCCATGCTTTGAGTCAAGCCTTCCTTTACAAATCATATTTTCAGATACTAATTCATCACACTGATGGTTCTAGGTCTACAGTTTGTGATATGCAGTAGAGTTTCTCCATCTCAGTTAATGGCTCTGTGATACAGTGAGATGGCTAACACATTTGATGAATTAGTCTCCAAGTCTTACCTGTCATGAATTAATCATTGTTTACCCTCAACCACTCAGGATGTCAACTAAATCCAAATTAATTGGATAGACTACTTTCATTTTCTTAATTGGCTTGTTTAGAGACTGTTGACAAGAGCTAAAAACCCATTGAAGTCACACCAACCAAGATGTGTGACAAAATTAAAATAGAACAAATTGTGAGGGATCAAGTGTCATTTAGTGCCATCTCTTGATGGCTGCTATACTGACATGTAAAGAGATGAGATGAGGTTTTCACATGCTGATAAGACCAGTGCATCATTCTCCAGAGTTGATGTTGATGACAGCGGCTCCACCTTACTGTGCTTTCCCTACACCAAGGGGCCCATACTGCTCGGAGAGATGTACAGTACAGCTGTGCCAGGGACTCTGCTTCTTCTTTTGCGATCATTTTCTTTTATAGGATGATTTTGTCAGGGGTTAGAGTTATCATTTACACAGCATCAAGTTGTCAGTGTGTAATATCCACAATGGCCTATTTATGTTAGAAGTTTATGTCAAGTCTCTGATGGCGTGTGTAAGCATTTCCAAAATTATTTTTCTCTCATGCCAAATGTTGAGGAACTGTTTCACAACATTTCAGTGGCACACAATTTCCAGCCAATTTTCAGCTAACCTGACAGCCACCCTGATGTTTAAAGCCAAGAAGCATATTACTCGGTATCTGCACAGCTTTGAGGGTCATAGATCACCACTACAGCATTTTAAGGCCATATGCACATTCCACAGCAATATGATTACATAAGATTGGATGCAAATATTGTAGGTAAACATAAAAAAAAAGTTTTGTGTACCTGTGCACCAAGTCCACAAATTTAAAAGGATGAAAATATAGTAGAAAACACTCAATCAGTTCATGAAAATGATTGTTTCACCGGAGCACCTCATGTAAATAAACCAAGCTTTATATTAGCATTATTTATAGGTACCTGGTCGCAGATTCATCTGTTTAACTCAAGTTCAAATAGAAATGTTTGTGATGCACCACTTTGTTACTTTGTTGTTTAATAAAGCTTTACAACACAATATATTACATTAAATTACATTTACATTACATTACATTACACGCATATATATATGCACATCAAACAAATTAAAAATTTCTGGGGGAGGACCCCCAAACCCCCACACACACACACATATAAGACAAGAAGTGGGGGGGCCCTTAATACATCTGGGCCCAGGGGCCCAAAAGTTCATAATCCGCCCATTATATATATATATATATAAATAATGTAGAATTATTTATGTATTGTAATGAATGTAAAGTGCATCAATGTTTTAAATACAGTATGTTTAAATAAGTCTTTACAGCTAGTACAGTGACCTTGAATTTTGACCTTTGACCTCCAAAATCACATCAGTGTTCCAAATAAACAGTACTACTAAATTTGAAGCATGTGCCTAAAGGCATCATTTAGATAGTGTTTAGTTTAGTCAAGTAAGATAATAGACTAATGCTAAATTCTGCTACCCTTATCGGTCAGCTCAACTGTTTGTAGAGGCTCATAAAATAAAAATGGGCGGGTCAAAAAATGGGTAACACTTGACTTGACAGTATCGACATAAGAGTGACATGACACTGTCATGAACACATGACTCTGTCCTGACACATGAAACCTAACCCTAATCCTAACCTAATCCTAACCCCAACCCTAACCCTAACCATAACTCTAAACCTAACCTTAACCCTAAACCTAACCCTAACTTGTTATAACAAAAAACGAATGTCACTTAATAATAGAAGCGTTTATGATTTATTTATGACATGTTCATGATAGTGTCATGTCCAGTGTTGTGTGTAACACATTACAAAGTAACGAGTTACAGTAACATAACTACTTTTTCGAGTAAAAAGTAGTGTAACGCACTACTACTGAAAATTTGGTAACGTAACGTAGTTCCTTTTTCATATCGGCGCAAAGTTACTTTTCCCAGGGACAGGTTTGACAGCGACGCTGGTTTCTCAGCTGCACGCTTGCGCAATAGGCACGAGCTCCACAGGGCAGCCTATGTGACAGAGGCTGGTAGCATTAAGTGCAATCATAGCTCCACATGGTACGTGACAGAGGCTGGTGGCAATGAAGCGAGACGCAGCCAACGCTAATTTCTGAGGGATGGACATTACTTTGAAGTTGAAACTAAGGGGAGGAATGTGAGTGTTAGTTGTAGCCTACACTGTGCCCTGATTTTGTCCACTGCCGTTAACTCAACTGCCAGCCTATTGATACGATTTGCACTAGCTTTGCACCAAATTTCGGAGGAGCGCCTGTTTAATGAAAGAGTATAAGGCTATAAAATAAGCCCTCATATATTTTGTGTTCACCTATATGCCCAAGATGTATCGAGGCTATGTTATTTGATATTGTTTCATAGGGCTTTAGTGGTGGTGTTGAAGCCTATAAGCCCAATGTTTTCTTGTCAAGTGCTCTGTTTGTGGCATTTTTTTTTATAATAAATAGCACAAAAGAAATACCTGTTATGTCCTCCATAGTAGAACTTTATGTAGGCCTACACATTTAGGAACAGATATTGGGTTCTGCCCAAAGTCGAGCAACATAAAAGTAACAAGTAACGTAAAAAGTTACTTTCCTTACAGGGTAACTAAGTAAAGTAACGGGTTACTTTTTTGAGTAAGTAACGAGTAACAAGCAAACACTACTTTTTAAAAGTAACTTCCCCAACACTGGTCATGTCACTCTTATGTCGACACTGTCAAGTAAAGTGTAACCAAAAAAGGTTATTACAGCTAGATCTGGAAAAGCAAGAAACATATTTTTTTCATTGTTTTGTTCTGGGTGGGACCTATACAGCTGATATAAGTCTTTATTGCTAATACCATAATGCATAACACAACTTTAAAATCCTTTATGAAGGTGCTGAGAATGCTTTAAGGAGCAATTGACCAACATTACTTTGCCTGAAGGAGATGAAAAGGAAACCTCATTCCTGATTAACCACTTACAATTATGTGGGAAATAATGGCATGTGAGCAGGGCTTTTCTAGCCTAGAAAAATCCAAACTCATTCACCAGGTGAATTTTGGAAAACTATTGCAACACATGCATCGTGATGGGCACTAACTTTGAAATCTTTGGTCCAGCCTTACCAATCAAATTGATCAGAGATTCCTAACACCACTTCCTACTTCGCCTAAACTTTACAAACTGACAATAAACAGCATCAACTGTCAGGAAACAATGTATGTGGGTCTACCTTTGCTGTAAATACATTTCTGCATTTGTCCAACTACTGTACATATTTTGAAGTCTGCAGGTGTTGCTGCTACTGTTTATCATAATAAGTTTTAGTTTCATCTTCCCCTCTTGTTGCTGATTGGACTGACAGTTTTCTTGTCTGAGGGAAACGGTTATGAACTATGGTGTTCCTATGGTGTTCCAGTCACATTGTGCATGTCATGGCATGAAAGCGCACAGGAATTACTCTATCAATGACACCAAAACAAAACTCATTTATGAGACAAGCAGGGTCTCATAAATGTGTCAAAAAATATTTGATCAGATGATAAGCAGTTACATTTAGACATAGCAGCATATCTGGTGTGGAGCATGCTGTCTTGAATCACTCCTCTTGTCTCCTCCTAGACTTTAGACTCACTGTTGAATTATGAGCTATTATTGCTACGCCCTGTCCACTTCAGTTTCTACGTTCTTGCAAAGCAAATGTTCTGCTATACTAGTATTCACACACCAATGCATGCCTTCTCTACCTAGCTCCAATCCAACATGGACAGACTCGATGGCACTGTGCGCTACGTTCTCACCGGAGAAGGAGCGGGGACTATTTTTCAGATAGATGAAAAAACTGGTGATCTCCACGCCATCAGGAAGTTGGACAGGGAAGAAAAGGCCAATTACAAGCTGCAAGTTACAGCTGTCAACACAAGGACAAACCGGCCTCTAGAGCCACAGACCGAATTCATTATCAAAATCCATGATATCAATGACAATGAGCCAAAGTTTGCCAAGGCCACCTACACGGCCAGCGTCCCTGAGATGACGGCTGTCGGTAAGTGCGTCTTTTTCTCTTTATCTTTCTGTCTTTACGATGGCATTTTTTTGGGCTGTGAACAGGAACATTTTTGGCTGCCACCAGAGGCCCTGCAAGGTCAAACCTAGTTTCATGGTTTTGGCTTTGAGATTTTCATTTTTTGACAGGCCTTGTGAAGCGTGAGGGGGGTGTTAAAGGGAGACGTGCAGAGTACTGTAGGGTGTGAGGCTTTCACACCAGCATTTATTCTGCTGGTTATTTCAGGTCAATGTCCTGCCATTGTTATGGATTATTTCTCCTTGATATTTTACTTGTATAGATGGAGACAGTTTTCATCTGTATACTAGTCTGAGCCCAGGAGAAGGAGAAAAGCACACACTTCTGTTTTGTTCATAGTCTTCCACACATCTGTGTGGACCTTGACGCTCCATGGCTGAAGCTTTAGTCAAGCAAAATTAGACAATAACATGCGACATTATGTCATCAATATCTTGTAATCAAGTAATCCACAGGAAAGATGAGAAAGAAAATTATATCCTTTTTTCATTTACGCCCCTGTGCCCATAACCAGGCGGACTGCAAAGCGGCATCATAACTTCAACTGCTTCAAAATTGGGTGTTGATTGATTTCTTTTTGTGGTCTAGACATAGCACAGTTCTAGAAAATCTACAGAACGCTTTTAGTGAGGTCTCTGGGGGGCTCTTTGTGGCAGTGTAGGTGCTTTGTTTGATGCAGGCACTGGGCTAGATGTTTTTGTAATTGCTCTATTCTTTGGAACCAGGCAGATTCAGCCCAGCTCATTAGTATTCCTCCTGATGGCCAAAAGGAAAAGAGACATAAAAGAGAAGAAACCTCAACAAGAGGTTCTTACAGTATGCGAGCATTGCCAAATCTAATCCTAGAGATACAGACTAGGCTATAAATAGGACAGGGAGACAGCGTTTGTAGCCTGTTCACCTGGCTGTGTGTGGGGAACCGAACCTCTCCTCACTCTAGTGAGTTTTCCATCCGTGTTTAACAAGAGGTGTTTCCAGTGGACTATATAGCCTATCCAATTCATGTGCCACAGCAGCCTCTGAGTTCGGCGGTATGTCTGAGTGCCTCTCTGGATGAAAAATGAACAAGAACAAAATCACAGTCATCTGAACGCTGTTACCTCCTCTACTGCTCTGCCTACCCTGCATAATAGGCACGCATTTATGTATGAATATTTATTTTCCATTTGCACAAGCACTCAAAAAAGCACCCTGTTTCTAGAACATTCACACACTGGTGCTCGGAGGCTCTGTCTTTTTGGATCCCCATCACATTTCCTCTCTATTTTACATCTCATTCTAATTCCAAGCTCATCAATCATGACAATCAGACAAAATCATAGGGGAGAGGCTAAGCACTGACTTCCAAGTCTGTCACATGGTGGCATGACTAAAAATACTGATGATAGATACCCCATGCATATTTAAAAAGTCTCATGCTGTTTCCTGGCAATATAATAAAGATAACTCCGACTGCTCTAACTCAACTCCAAACACTGTGCCAGGCGTCTCCATGTGAGCTCACCTAGGAGAGAAACTAATTATGTTCTTTTACTATGATGGCTATTTATTTTTCTGTCAGACTTTGTCCTTGAATAGGAACATGCTTCCCCAAACTTTTTTGAGGACCCCTGGAGGTGTCATTGCGAGATTTATTTATTCGGTATCAAGAGAATGTTTTACTAAAATGTGTGCTTGTTTTCCTAAAACCTGTGCTCATTCTACTAAATCATGTGTTCATTTTCTGAAATCATGTGCTCAGTTACTTTTTTTTTTTTCTTCGTGTTTTATTCCCAGAAACTAGGCCAGCACAACAGCCTGACTTGGGCCACTGCTCCCCACATATAAGGTTCCCCTTGACCATTAAGTCAGAAGGCATTCTAAACACAGTAGGCTACAGTAGACAACAAGCTACAATATTCACAAAATCCAACTCTAAGAACTGGATTAATGGCTTAACTGCAGCAGTGCATAGGGACAACAAAGTGCAGCACTACTTTTAATCTGTAAAATTTATGTCTTAACAACAATGTTTGATTTCTGATTTATTGATCTAAGAACTTGTATAATGTTAAATAAGCTTTTAAAACTGTCTGTTGGCTCACTAGTTCCAATAAATGTGGGATCGAAATAATTAAAATGACCACACCAATAGATGTAAACAAGAGCACAATTTAGTAAAAGGTGCGCACAATAGTAAAATGAGTGCATGATTTAGTAAAATGAGTGCATGATTTTGTGCATGATTTAGAAAAAATGGGTGCATGATTTAGTAAAATGGGTGCATGTTCCATCAATATACAAAAAGTCTTGCTACGACACCTCCTGGGCTCCGTATATTTCTTATTTTAAAAGTAAATGATACTAAAAGTGAGGATCTATAAACTTTATGGAATCTTTACAGAAAAAAGATTTTTTTTGTCTCTATTTCATCTCTTCTCGAGAGCAGTTACACGTAGTTGTGATGACTGCCTGCACCCCCTGTAGTCTTTGCAGTGGCACTGCACTGACTGTTGAAAAGCTGTGAGGTGATTCATTATAATCACTCATACCTGGGGCAGGAGTGGGGCCATGTATGCCCAAAGACACACTTACACACTCTCAGACATTAACACACACACACACACACACACACACACACACACACACACACACACGCAGACACACACGCGCAGACACACACACACACAGAGATGCCAACACACTGACACGTGCATCTACTCTCAACACACACACTCACTGTGCATTCACACACTCCTCCATACATGCTTACATTACTCCTATAGTCTAACCTCACAGTCATTGTTGCCATTATTTACCATTTAGCTTACACCCTGTAAACAATCGTATGGACTAATCGCGAGGTGATTTTTGACATTTTCTTGTTGAAGCCTCACTTGTTTGGTGCGTGGTTCCATTCCAGTTTCATTAATGTTGCAGTCTGCACGAGCCTGGTCTGTGGCAGTGGCATGGTTGTGTGTTTACACTGTGAGATGAACTGGAGAGGGGGACGCAATGAATAAGCTGTTCATTTAGTTTCACATTTGCCTTAAAATCTCCAGGTACGCCAGTCATGCAAGTCACCGCCACAGACGCCGACGACTCCTCGTACGGCAACAGTGCCAAGCTGGTGTACAGCATCCTCCAAGGTCAGCCCTACTTCTCCGTGGAGCCAGACTCAGGTGGGTGTGCAGGACATATGGAGCCAGACGGGCCCACCACTGACGTGTGTCCCTGAGGCCCTTGCTGTGCTGACAAGGAGGCATGAGCAGGAGCACAGATCTGACAGTGACGTTTCTCATCCCACCCAAGCCTCGAGCTTCTGACAATGAATGTGACTCTCTAAGACTCGCTAGGGAGCTAGTGTGTGAAACATCATACTGTATGGCGCTAACTAGATGAAGTAGATATGTGTTCCATCTCTTTTACTTATGCAAATCCTTCTCAAGTACATTCTGTTTTTTTTCTCTCTGAATTTAATGTTGAAACTACATTCTTACATGACTGTGTTAAGGTCACTCAGCACATACAGAATAAGGCCAACATGTTTGTGTTTTCCTGGTGTACTAATTTTGTATGTTGCATTTAATCGTTAGGGTGGATCAAAATAGCTTTACCTAATATGGACCGGGAGGTAAGGGAGAAGTACCAGGTGGTCATTCAGGCCAAAGATATGGCAGGGCAAATGGGAGGCCTCTCTGGGACTACCACAGTCAACATCACCCTGACTGATGTCAATGACAGTCCACCAAGATTCTCATCCAGTAAGTTTTAGCATACCTACCTATGAGTATTTACACTAGAACATACAACGTTACTGACAACCAGACAATAAGCAGACACACTCATTCAGAATCATCACCATGGAACATGATTGTTTTTTGGTTCTTTGTTTGAAGGTTCTTACCATCTCAGCATTCTGGAATCAACTGAGGTAGGCTCCACGGTGGGACGGATAAAAGCCAAAGACGGCGATGCAGGAGAGAATGCTGAGATGGAGTACAGCATTATAGATGGGGATGGGAGGGAGTTCTTCAGTATCCTCACAGACAGCATGACTCAGGAGGGGATCATCATGGTGAAAAAGGTGAGCTGGCACTGCATACCTATATTGCTCATCATGATGCATCATCAACAGGTACTTGGTACTATGTAAACAGAGTATCCATCAGCCCAAGTCAGTGATATATACCCACAAAAAGCAAATCCTCTATCCAGATATGAGGTACACTTTTTGTGGACTATTTGAGGCTGAATCAATGCCAGGCAATCATTGTGAGTTTCTAGGTCAACATGAGCTCAGATGGATCATCTGAAAATGAAACAGAACATTACCAAATAAAACAATAAAAGCCATCACACGCGTCAGTCAAACGCGACAGTGGAATTTTGTTAATCGCTGTACTACACACACTACTGGCGACACGATCACCCATCGATTCAGTGGAGATTGACCATACAGCTGTTTTCTATTATGACGCATCAAAATTGCCCTGAAAAATAGAAAGGGGGCGATTAGAGCGATGCGATGGCCGCCATTCCACTTGCCTTATGCGTTGCCCCATTCACTTCAATAGATTCTATTCAATTTTGCCGGTCGCCTGCCATAAATTGTCGTCGCGTCGCTGGCCGTCAGGGACAGATCATGGCTTGTGCCAAGTGTGCACGGTGTACAGGGGCCCTGAGCCAATGGGGGCCCTCGGATTTAAAAAAATTGCCATGAATTTAGGCTAGATTATGCCTAAATTCCGGTGCTTCTGTCTATTAATTTGCGGCACAACTGAATAGTGTTATGGAACCACGGACCGAAAGAAAAATAAACAAAATGTTCTCCTGATCAATAAATACTTCTTAATTCATAAAATATAGAGGCATAACATTAGGTGGAAGTGGTAAGCTAGGCCTTAACAACTTTTTCTTCTTTTAAATGTGCTAGTTTTATCAAACATACTGTACAATAACTACCACATTTTATGGACATCATGTATACTGTATACTCAGTGGTTAATGTGGGATTTGACAGGTGGGGGAACCCTAAAATCCAGTGTCGGTACAACGGGGAAAAATGACTCATCGTTGGACAACATATTGAGTAACGTGGTGTAGCAATACTTTTTGGACAAGAATAGCTTTTGTATACACCTCTGTAAACTCGAAAAATTAACTCACCATTTAATTTAACAATGTCATCGCGCTATATCGTTGGTATGAAAGAATATATTTATTATTTATTTATCTGAGTTGGCGGAACTGCATCCAGGTTGTACTGTATTGTGTCCCCATAGACACCTTAATCAGGATTGAGGTTGTGTTATATTGTGTCCCCATAGACACCTTAATCAGCATTGAGGTTGTGTTAAATTGTGTCCCCATAGACACCTTAATCAGTATTGAGGTTGTGTTATATTGTGTCCCCATAGACACCTTAATCAGCATTGAGGTTGTGTTATATTGTGTCCCCATAGACACCTTAATCAGTATTGAGGTTGTACTGTATTGTGTACACCTTAATCAGGATTGAGGTTGTACTGTATTGTGGATTTTGCCTGAAAGTCTGCTGTCCTATCCCTTCAGAAACTGGACTATGAGCGGCAGAGAGTCTACACTGTGAAGGTTGAGGTAAACAACACCAAGCTGGACTCGCGCTACTCCTCGTTCGGGCCCTTCAGGGACACAGCCACTGTTAAGATCACGGCCCAGGATGTGGACGAGCCGCCGGTGTTCAGCGTGTCCCCGTATGTTGTGGAGGTTCGGGAGGACACTGCCAGAGGCAACACCATCGGGAAGGTCACAGCCTGGGACCCAGACAGTCCTCACCACCCAGTGAGGTGAGTGGCCGTCTGAAAAGATTGGAGAGTGCTTAAAGATGAACAAAATACAGACAAATTAACAACCCCCCAACCGCCCCCCTACACACACACACAGACACACACACACACACAAACATTGCCCTTTTGAAAAAGAACTATAGTAATGCTATGAGAGTTCTGTAGTAGTTCTATGGTAGTGTATAATACTGATGTGATGTTCTGTAATATCTCTCCAATGTCCCCTCTATAGTGTTGCTACAGTACAGTTGTATAGTACTTCTACCAGGCAATGGAACAAAATGTTGGAATACTCTAAACAAAAGAAAGATAGAAAAGAGCCATGTATCTATCTACTTGTGTAGATAGTCACTGCAGCAATCATGGCTAATGCAAAAATGACAAATATTGCTTTCACGATCCATTACATTGTGGCATTATCAGAAATATGTACAATGCAAGACACAGACATAAAATCTTCCTTTGAGAACATCTACCACATAAACAGCATGACAGAGAGTGCTCGACTCAGATTCCATCTTAGCAGTTTTATCTTGTAATATTCTTGTCCAGTGTTTTATTTGATTATAGCCTATCCAGACACTGACTATTTGGACATAGTAATATATATGCCATGCTCATTTCAGATGAGAAATAGCCGGCTATATACAGAAGGTATTAAACAGTTTTTAAACCAGAGATTGTTCCCCTCCACCTGTTACTAAAACTAAACTAAAAAAAAAAAAAACCTAGACCTCCAGAATTGAATAAACTAAGTGCAATTGTATGGGCTCAGCTAAACAGTACAATACAGAATATAATGAGTTTGTAACAAACCTAAAAGTTCAGCAATATTCTTAACAGTAGTGCTCACCAGATAGCTCAAGGTTACTGCCTATGTAGAACTAACAAATTACTCCACTTTATTGGTAATATCTTGCCTTGCAAATTCAATTTTTTTAATTAAAGCAACACTGGCATAAAGGCTTTTCAGGGCATAAGAAGTCACGACAATAAAGCTCACAGAGGTTCACGTGTAGCTGGAGTGCCCCCTGTCTACAGCTGACTGTAGTACCTCTGATGAGAGTGAGTTGAGTTTTCCCTGATTAAACCTCCTCATTGCTGCATTAAAGGTCACTTTTCTTGAAGCAGCCCCACACATTTGCAGCCTACAGAGTGTTGAAGGAAATCACAGTGCATTATGTTCTTTCTTTTAAACAGGTACTCCATTGACCACCATACAAATCGAGACAAACTCTTCTACATAGACCCAATTGATGGATCAATCACAACGCTGCAGCCATTGGACCGAGAGCTATCGAAATGGCACAATATCTCAGTGCTTGCCACTGAAATAAGTGAGTTTTTTTCACTCGCGCAACTCACTGAACTACTCCAGGAACACGAGCATAGAGGGTAGCAGCAAACTGAAATAAATGTAGGGTTGCAGAGGGTAATGGCATGTGAAATGCTGCCTCTCAGCCAACATCCAGAAATGTTAACATGAGTCAAAACAACTTCTTGGGGTATTTTTCAAATATCCCAATAGTACATTATCAGGAATTGGTTGACGACTAACTAGTCTCTGTGTGCTGAACTTTCAGATAACCCACATCAAATGAGCCGTGTGCCTGTTCTTATTAAGGTCCTGGATGTCAATGACAACGCCCCAGAATTTGCCATGTATTATGAGACATTTGTTTGTGAAAATGTCAAAGCTGGGCAGGTACAGCGACATTCATTTATTCCCTGTTTAGTTTTGTTGAGGATGTTAATGAAACTTGTACACATATTCAACATGATGTTTCTCTTTTGTTGTAGCTTATACAGACTATAAGTGCCACAGACACAGATGAGCCTCTTTTTGGACACAAGTTTGTGTTCAGTTTAAGTTCCAACAATCCAAATTTTACAATACTTGATAATGAAGGTAAATGACATTTCACATCAAATAAATGTTCATGTTACAAAGAAATAGACAAATATACATTTGAATATACATCCTTTAAAGTGTTTACTTACGATTTGAATTTCCACAATCTTATGAAGTCCTTTTAATCTCACACCCTCTTGCTCCCTGTACCCCATCAGACAACACCGCCCGGATCTTGACCCGGCGGAGCGGGTTCAATCGGCACGAAGTGAGCGCCTACTACCTGCCCGTGGTCATCTCGGACAACGACTTCCCTGTGCAGAGCAGCACCAGCACGCTGACCATTCGCGTGTGCAGCTGTGACGGCGGCGGGAACCTGCGCTCCTGCAGTGTGGAGGCGCTACTCCTGTCGGCTGGCCTGAGCACAGGAGCGCTGGTGGCCATCTTGCTATGCGTCATCCTTCTCCTCAGTGAGTGCAGGGGGCCTGCAGCCCATACCATTGACTGTATACTGTGTCCATCTCTATACAGGGTTCCCACTCTAAGTATAATTCCATGACCCTTTCCCTGAAAAAACTGAATTTCCATGACCAACTATATAATGAAGGATACAATATACCGACCAAATATTTCAATGTTGTGTAGCGTTCAAGAATCTTTTACTTTTTCAGAGCGAGAGATGAATAAATGGGCATTGAATAAACAAAGTTGGACTAACCACACCTACTCAAGCAAGCAGTAAAGCTAATAACCAGATATACACCAATTCTGAGTGGAAATATATTTGTATTAATGGGGAACTATGCAGTTTTTTTTAGCTTAATTTACCTTAACTGAACAGCTTCGGAGTCATTGGAATGGTTATATAACTTTTGTCGGGTTGAATGGTGGCTGTCTCGTTTCCCCCTTGTGCCTGTGGCCGGAAAAAACAGCCCTGCAAATTTGGTTCGGTGGGCTGTTGGCCTCAGAGTCAGAGAGTCTTGTGGTCTCGCAATTTAACAAATTGCTTTACAGCACAGCACTACGTACACATACATGCCAGGCACTGGGTAGAAAAAGGTAGCGATGGAGTTTCTCATTTGCATGGCAGAGCCGGCGGTGAAAAGAGGCAGAAAGTGAGTAAACCGTTGTCGGAGGAACAGGGAAAGAGGAAACGGCAGACTGACCGAGCGAGGTGTGTCGTAAAATAAATACTCTGAAGCTGTAGGGGGAGCTCTGTTGAGAAAACAGTGAAGAAATGGCCAAAACTGCATAGGGCCCCTTTAATGTAGTTTGGCAAGTAGATTTTAAACTGCTACAACAAAAATCTCTGATATTCCATGACTTTGCCCCCAAAATGAGAACATTCCCTGACTTTCCATGTCTGGAAGAAATCCCATGACCCGTAGGAACCCTATCTATATACAGTCAATGAACCACACATTGAGATGGGGGAGCTAGCAGTCTTATAGCAGCTTTCCTATTGATGGCTAGGTAGCTTTAACTTGGGTCACGTGTAGCACTCTGAGCCAATCATATAAATTCTCCGACATCAGCTAACTTCAGCTTAGCATAAATGATTCTCATTCACTACATGGAGAGGAACTGTTACTTGCCTCACAAACTATCATTAGCTAAAGTGCCAGACCCACTGCCATTATGCTTTCACTAGAAGATTGAAATCTCCTTTTTCAGATTATCTCAAACCACACCTCTTCTCTTCTTTTTCCCACCTTCTTGACAGACTGCATACTGGCAACGGGGTTTGGGTGGGCATTTAGCCTCTCCAGACATATACACCTCTGAAGTTCGCCTACTAACTTCTAACTTAACTAGAACTTAACTTAACTACTAACTTATAACTATCTATTGCAAGGTACCTCAAGTAGCAAAAATCAAACTTCGGTGTCTTAACATACTTAAGATCACGAAACCCACTGGAGGCAAATGTCAAAAATGTATGGGGCAAAAAAAGTGCATTGAAGACTTCTTCGTCCCCACAAGAGTTGTAACAGGTGCTATTATTCAAAATCCACATGCTATTTTCCCATAGGAACAATCTCAAGTACTCCATCTTCTTATATGGGCAAAGATGGCAGTTTTTTTGTAGGCGAACTTCAGAGGTTTATTCTAATGACATCTGACAGCTGCTGCTTTCCTCTCAATCAAAACATTTACTGGAAAACATCAGTTGGTTGTTCCGGGTCTCAGGAGTCCCGGTCAGGTATCATCACTTGGATGATTCCATCACTCCCTTTGCAAAGGTGGAAAACTCAGAAAGTAAAAGCCCTAACATACACCTACCTGTACACTTAAAACAGAGGATTTCACTTATTAGCCGATCTATAGAAGAGTTGTGCCAATTAAAATCAGCTGGTCTAGTGAATGGTGATTGGTTCATCACCTGACTGATATCCTTAACAGTAAAACATGACTCATTACACTAGTTCTGTACACTGGTGCCTATTGATATCCACAAAAGGCATTTAGTTCAGTTGCATGCTTAGTCTGATTTGTCCAATTTGTCAATTTTTCAAAACACACAAACGGAACACAAATGTTTCATATTTGTGGATACACAGTACAATGGTGTTTTGTCATGCCAGTTTCAAGATGGCCATGAGATAAAATCATGATAGAAAAATGAGTGAGAAAAATGAAAAATTATAAAAATTGATTGAGTGAGTGAGTGGACTGAGTTCATTGCAGACAGACAGATGGTCCCGAACCCAGACCCACTCAATCCACCATTACGTGCTTGTATACCCACCTTCTTGAGGAATGTTGAAATGTGAAGTCATGTATCAGTTATTTACTGATCATCCTGTTTCTGACACCCCACAGTGATCGTGGTTCTGTTTTCTGCGCTGAAGAGGCAGAGAAGAAAGGAGCCCCTGATCATCTCCAAAGAGGACGTGCGAGACAACGTGGTCAGCTACAACGACGAGGGCGGCGGAGAGGAGGACACGCAGGCCTTCGACATCGGCACGCTGCGCCACCCCGAGGCCGTGGAGAGCAACAAGCAGCGGCGAGACATCATCCCCGAGATCCTGTTCCCCTACCACCGCCCGTCGCCCACCCCGGACTGCGCTGACGCCAGGGACTTCATCAACTGCAGGCTGCAGGAGAACGACAGCGACCCCTCGGCCCCGCCATATGACTCTCTGGCCACGTACGCCTATGAGGGGACCGGCTCCGCCGCCGAGTCTCTGAGCTCCCTCGGCTCCAGCCTCACCGAGGGGGACCATGACTATGAGTACCTGAGCAGCTGGGGCCCTCAGTTTAAAAAGCTCGCTGATATGTACATAGCAAAGGACAAGGCCTAAATGCGCATGGCAGCCCCACCCCTACTTCAGCTCATGGTTGACTTTAGCAGTGACTCTGAACACACACACACAGACACACACACACACACACACACACACACACACACACACACACACACACACACACACACACACATATGCGTGCGATTGCGTTCACTATTGTATTGTTTTCATCTCTTTATTTGCCTTTAAGACATCCGTTGCCATTCGTATCACGTGCAGGCCAGGTCTTGTGTTGAGGTGTGTGTGTTACAGCAGTGTTGTGCTGGGAGCAGTGGTGGTTGTCCATGATTGTTCAGCAGTCTGCAAATGTGCTCTGAAATCTCTGTGCAATGACAACGGCTGATGGAGGTTTTGATACTCTAGTAATGTGGTCTACTGAGAGAGAATTATTCTTTTCTATTTTTGGTTCATGTGAAGGCTTTTGCATTTTGAAAAGGTGTCATGCTGTGAAGTCAAATGAACTGTAAAACACATCCGGACAGATGTCACACATCTTTAATGTCACATGTTTTGGTGTATGTATGGAGGGTCTTTGTGTTTTCTACACACATTTTTATGTATATTAAGTTTATTTTTGTAATAAAAAATGGAAATCCACAACCCTCTTACTTGCAGGTGATTATCAAGCTACTTAATTCAACAAATGGGGCATTATCACTTTTTCCATATGGTTAAGTGGATGCCAATAGCAAAAATTTAGATGTGAAATCAAGAGAATATATTAGTATATGGTGTGAAAATAGGGGGGCTTCAAGAACATGAAACAAAACAGCATATTTAACTATTTCAATGACTTCAATTTCTGTCTGGTATAAAAACTAAAGTTATTCCACAAAATATCATGTTCTGATTACCTTTGTATGATCGCCACATATGCAGCTACTCTCACCATTAAAGTAATCTGTAGACTCACAATAAAATTCCGTTTGAATTTTAGATATAAAAAAGAAACACTGAAAAGTTCAGAGTGTTTAGGTTGCCAGCGTCAAAGCTCAGCAGGAGACAGAAGGCAGACTGATCCTGGTGATGGAACTGAATCTGTGCGCATGAAGGGGATTTTCTGGGAGGGTGTTGAACACTGAAATCATTTGCCAAATGTCCTCCCTTGACTAGTGCAGGGGGATGTGAATGGGGGAAGGATGTTGAAGACTGACGTGGTTATGTTGTGCACTGTCTGGAAACTTCAAAGATGAGGCTCATATGTCAAAATGGGCATTATTTAGTGGGCCTAAAATATTATGCTTATGATTTTGGAGAGAATATGGGACTATCAGTTCATGAATCCTTTTGGAGGAATATGAATATTTAGAGGATTTGTACATGGGTGCAAGAAGGGATTGGCTACCTGAGGAGATTAAGGGACATACAAGTAAAGACTAAAGATCAGGAAGGCTTCCAGGGGGACTTGGTAACACATGATTAGTTTCATGGAAAATCCAACAGTATGCATGGTATATCTAAGAAATTTGATTAACTTTGAGCTTTGTCATTGCTGTTCCTTAATCTGAGAGAAAGTAACATCATACTGCACAGCACCACTGAAACATCATTAACTAAATGTACCGCAAAGTGGTACAAAATATGACTGCCGCTTAGTCCTGCACATTCTCTCCGCAAAAATAAATCACGCTTGTCAATTTGTCTCCATCTCCTACTCCATCCCCTACTCTTGCAACTTTTGTGTATGTAAAAGAGTGTGTGCATGTGTGCATTTGCTTTTGTGTAGGCTATATGTGTGCTTCTCTGTGTGTGTGTTTTTTCGTTTGTAAGTGTGTGTGTGTGGGGGGGTAATGGTGTGTCTGTGTGTGTCTGCTTGCCTACATTTATGTGTGTGTGTCTGTGCGTGTGTGTGTTCACTTGTGAGTCGGTGTGTGTGGGGGTAATGGTGTGTGTGTGTGTGTGTCTGTGTGTGTATGTGTTTGTTAATGTGTGTGTGCGTGCAGGTGTGTTTCTGCATTGTGTTTATGTGTGTGTGTGTGTGTGTGTGTGTATGCGCGCGAGTCTGTGCGTGCGTGCCTGTGTGTGTGCATGTGCGTGTGTGTGTATGTGTGTGTGTATGTATGTGTGTGTGTGTCTTTATGTATGTGTGTGTTTATGCGTGTGTGTGTGTTTGTGTTTATGTGTCTGCATGTATCTTTATGTGTGTCTTTGTTTGTGGTCATGAGTGCTTGTGTGTGTGCATGTGCAGTGCACTAAATGTACACATATATTAATTTATTGTATGGTCCCCCATGAACCGGCGGGTGGATCAAAAACGAAAATCAATGGTTCCGAGTCATCTTTGTGGGGCTACATGCCCAACAAGTTTTGTGCGCCCCGGTTTTTCAGTGTCCCAGGAATCGTTGACACAAAATTACTGGAAAAAAAATCTGGAAGGAAAAAAACTCTGACTAAACCTATAGTTTCGCTGTGCGGCAGTCATAATTAGGACCATTTGTGCTTCAGCATACCTCTGAACAACAGCCCCCAGTAAAGCTGATTACATAGAGGTATCAACATCATCTTTTGGTAAATTATCTTAATCTTACAATGAACGAAGAAAAATGCAAACTTGAAGGGAAGAAATTTTATTTTGAGGGGAAAAAATAATGTTTCAAAAAGAAATAATAAAAAACGCATGGTCCTCTAATATTGACACCCCAAATATTGGTACTGAGACTTTGCCTGTGGTCAGATTAGATGAAAATGGAGGTTTTATGGCAGAAAACACTCAAGGTGGGCCTGGCTTGCACATAGTGACTATAGGCTAGTAGGGTCTGTGATGTTGTGAGGCTATTTTTAATTCACAGGCCCTGGAAACCTCTCTGTGCATGGTATCATAAATTCTGAGAAATGTAATACCTAATACATTTTAAATTAAAATCTGTCTGTCTCTGCCAAGACACTAAAAGTGGGTCATGACTGGATTATCCAGCAAATCAATGAAGCACAACATATGTCCAGATCAACAACAAAATGATTTACTGAACACAAAATAAAGCTTCTGCCATGGCCATCTCAGTCCCCCAATCTGAACTCCATAGACAACCAGTGGGGTGAGGCAAAGAGGAGAGCAAATTACAGTGGGGAGATCGAGGGTTGGTCTCAAATCCATCACTTTGTGTTCTACAATGTTATAGGATATCATAGGTGAAGATAAATACTGTTTTATTGGCAGTATTAAATACAGGGGTGCCAATATTAGTGGCACATGTGTTTTTGTAAAAAAAAGATTCAGGTTTTGTTTCTCAGAATAAATGTGTCAAATGTTCTCAGAACATAATGTCAGAGGCCACTAGGTCTTACTCCTCTGGAGAAGAGAAATACTACCTAAGCAGTGAGGCACACATACATGTCTTAAACAGACAGCTGCTTGTTGCTGGCAATGTGTTATTGGATGTGCAAACACCCAGATGAAGGGCAATCAGTAATCTGTTCTTGAACTAAACATAGCAGAGGTGACGGACAAAACAAGGATCAAGCAAGCAGTCAGTACATATTTGACGGAGATGGTTGTAAAAGCTTAGATGGGAAGTCTCTTACACACACACACACACACACACACACACACACACACACACACACACACACACACACACACACACACACACACACACACACACACACACACACACACACACACACACACACACACACACACACACACACACGGACAAAAAAGGAGAAAGCGGTGTAGTGCCCTCTTGAGGCCAATGCAGTTGCTGTCGTGAATGCTGAGAAATGCAGAGAAAGGGAAACCAAGAAACAAGTTTCCGCATATGACTGCGAAGATCCTACGACAGGATAGGAAATGACCACTGAGTAGGCTCAAGATAACCTGTTTATTGGCTATACATAGCAACTCCTCACCCACACACAGCAGGCTGAACATGTCAGCTCAAACCTCTCATAGTTTCCATTTTCACCATGTATAACTAAACAGGCCACAGGCATAGAAAATAGTCAATAAGCTTAAATAATGTACAAAAATAAAGTACATTGGAACTGGGAGTTTGACTTTTCAATACACCACTAGATTACCCTTCTGCTCCTTTACTGACTTCACTTTGACTCTTTGTGCTTATTGCTGCTCTAACATGTCCTGTCGCACTGTACTTTTGTTGTTGACATTGTAAGTCGCCTTTAATAAAAGTGTCAGCTAAATGACTAAATGTCATGTAAAATGTTGACTTTCAGGAACATAGGATGATTCACAGGTTCTTTTTCATTCCTTTATCAGGTTGAATATTCACATCAACAACCTTTATGACAAAAAAACTTCAGATGTAAAGTTAATGACAACAATAGATAGCATTAAAAACTGAGTATAAGTAAGTATAAGTATATATACTCTTTTGATCCTGTGAGGGAAATTTGGTCTCTGCATTTATCCCAATCCGTGAATTAGTTAAACACACTCAGTACACGGTGAGGTGAAGCACACACTAATCCCGGCGCAGTGAGCTGCCTGCAACAACAGTGTCGTGCGGGGAGCAGTGAGGGGTTAGGTGCCATGCTCAAGGGCACTTCAGCCGTGCCTACTGGTCGGGGTTAGAACCAGCAACCCTCCGGTTACAAGTCCGAAGCGCTAACCAGTAGGCCACAGTGTGTGTGTGTGTGTGTGTGTGTGTGTGTGTGTGTGTGTGTGTGTGTGTGTGTGTGTGTGTGTGTGTGTGTGTGTGTGTGTGTGTGTGTGTGTGTGTGTGTGTGTGTGTGTGTGTGTGTGTGTGTGTGTGTGTGTGTGTGTGTGTGTGTGTGTGTGTGTGTGTGTGTGTGTGTGTGTGTGTGTGTGATTTGTGCAGTGCATGCTATTTTTAAGGAAGTCCTTGTGACACTTATGTACACTTATGATCACCCACATCAGCTTCCTGATCTTTAGCGATGAGAGCATGAGATGCTGTATTTTAATAATTGCTAATCTCTTTAATTTTCAATGATTGGCCTTAATATTGTACACCATCCACAGGGTGTAAATACACACACAATAATAAACCCATATATTAAAGATGCAAATGAGAAAATCAAAGACAGAGTAAATAGAAGTTGACTGGGAGGAGAGGGAGTGTGATAAAACAGGATTCACCAGGACAGTGGCAGCCATTCCATGAGTTCCTCCAGGTTCAGTCCCAGCCCAAACCTGGTCTGGGTGGGGTAACTCTGAACCTGGTCTGGGTGGGGTGACTCTAAAACTGATCTGGGTGGGAGAGCTCTAGACCTGGCCTTCATGGATCTACTCTCTGGTCCTGGTCAATCCAGTTTACGCCTTCACATCTTCTTCACCTGGATTGTCTCATAGGTGTCCTGGGCATGGGGGGCCAAACCCTAGTAGAGAGAGGGATAGAAAGAGATAGAGGGGGGAGAGAGAGAAATTATTGTTTTTCAAAAAAATATATACTGTAGACACTGCTTTGTACCTACTCTCTCTCTTTCTACTGTCTGTGTAAACATTTTATGTATTTATTTATGTTTGTTTCTCTTTTTTAATCACCACCAAATAAAATATATTTGTATTTCTTGGGGGAGAGAAGAAGGACATAATAGATTGAAGAGAGAATTAAAGAGGCCAAGAAATAGAGTATTAACATTATAACAGTTAAATGACTAGTTTTAACATCTAATCAGTAGCCATAACCACAGTTATAGATGTGAACAATTGTTTTTTTAACTTCTTATAATTTCAAGTAAACATAAACAAAATCCAATTTTGAAGTAACAATTCTAAATGAAGATGCAATTAATTTCTCATTGGTCAGAAAGCTAATCAGTAATGTAATTCTGATATGAGTAATTTAATGTTGTCTCAATTCTGACAAGACAAAATTATATTACTGATATGTTGACTTGTAGTATATATAGTATAACTATATATACTTTTTTGATCCCGTGAGGGAAATTTGGTCTCTGCATTTAACCCAATCGGTGAATTAGTGAAACACACTGCACACAGAAAGTAGAAATTCAAAAAGTGAATTTCCACTTGTCAAAATAGATATGGAGATAATTAAGGCACATATCCAAATACAATGTAAATTAGAGGAAATTAAATTGGAACATGTCAAAATTGTATAAAAATATATGTTAAATGAACATTTTGACATGTGGAAAAAATATTCAAACCAGGGCTTCATACCATTTCCACTACGTTTTTGGAAATCAAAATTGTAGATATCTGTATTTGTTATTCTTACTAATGAAAATAAATTACTGATATCAATATTAAAATTAAAAATATCTCTTAATCTAATTTTGCATAGACAGATGATTTGTACATGTAAAAATGTGTTTTGTAAGAAAGAATTGCTACAAGTCAGCCCTACTGATTTAATTTTAAAGGAATACTACACAGCAGCTGTCCTGTCCTGCCTAAAAGTGTGACCCTGGACTGGTGAGGAATCCACCTGTCTCACCTGATAGATGCCCTCGCCTGCTCCAGCCTGGACCTGGAGTAACAGAGAGAAGATATGGAGGTCACTCAAGATAAAGAGACCGTTTCTTTTTTCATTGTCAACTTGGAAGCCATGAAAGGTTTGGGAGCCACTGTGGTCACAACAAACCCTTGCAAGTTCCTAAAAAGGACTGGTAACTGGCTTTGGATAAAGTGTGTGATAAATGAACTTGATATCGTAACACCCCCAATTATCACCACTTTTGTTCGGAAATTCTAAAACAACAATGTTTTTTAACACTTCAAAATAACATTTGCTAAATGAACCTTACATTTTTCAGTAGCCATAGTGTAGATTTGAACAAAATCTGGCTTGGTTCTTAACGGGAGCATTTACTGTCTGAAATATCAGATTTTGTTTACTACGCTCGGAGTTATAGTGCTGGCCTGATGGGTCGCCTATTTACGCCGTTTCAACGGCACATGAACGGTTAGACCGAGGATTCTCATCAGGAAATTAAAATTCCACTGGAGCTCCAAGCGGATGTGTACACGCAGCCTTACAACACTGTTTACAGCTCTTCGAGTCACAGTAAAATGTCAATTTTTGGTACATAGCTAATTTAGATACACCTATGGTGTGGATGCTTGCGTTTCTTTTGGAATCCGTTGTCTTGGTTTGTATAGAAATGGATATTAAGTGACACATACACGCAAGACGGTGGAAATACAGGACCGACGGTAATAGGGGGAGTTCCAATAATATAATATCACTATAATGTAAATGTTAGGTTGGCTGAGGAAGCCATTCAAGGCCAATGAAGGGGAGAGAAACCACAGGGGTGTATGCTGAAAAGGGGAAGAACATGGCCGCCCTGCAGTACTCTTCCATCTGTGTTATTTCTAACCATTTCTAAACAGACAACCACAAAAGACATCTTCCTCTTTCTGCTTCTGCAGAAGCTCAGCCTTCACCTCTCACCGTAAGACATATATATATATATACATAACACACACACACACACACACACACACAGACACACACACACACACACACAACCATTTGGTGTGCACCTAGTTGTGCAACTAGAGAATCCTCAGCTTTTATACCTACCAACCAAGGCAGCATGAACTCCTGTCAAAAGCATTACAGTTGTGTTGGTCTTTTCCCTCAGATCAGATCAAGCTACTAATGCACATGTTTATTAGCCCAAATATTAAGCAGAGCCCTAAATTTGTGCCATGACCAGCTCCTCAATTTTGCATGACCTGTGTCTTACGTAAACTTGTTGAATCTACAATGAAGATAAATAAATTTGAGAATGACTTCTAAAACGTTGAAGACTAAAAGTTGATGCTGTCCTGCTCCTACTGTAGCTGTCACCGCAACACCAGACAGCTACTAATGTTTTGTAAAGAGGGGGGGCCTGCCTGCAGATGAGTGTGTGTATTTCTGGTACCTGTATAGTAGCGTATAGCGGAGATTAGCTACTTTGTGTATGTGTGTGGGCATACAGTGCTCTTGGTGTGTAGCCTACTCGTTAATGTACATGTACACATAATATAATACATATAATGAGTATGAAAATGTATACTTTCAGAAGTTAGACATACTGTTTTAAAAGGAAGTGTTTCGGGCCAACAAACCTATTTATATTCTCAAACAGCAAACACACACACACACACACACACACACACTGTGGTTACATACCCCTGATTTTCCACTTGGTGCTGGGGACATCTGTGTGCAGAAGAAAGTGTGTGTTTAAGAAGACATTCATTCACATTGGTCATAACAAAGCTGTCACATCACCAATTGTGCAATTAATAAATACACACTAACACATATATTCACACTCATACACATATTTTATACACGCTAACATACAGGTTAGACCACAAACAGAACATACATCATGCACACACACATATGCATGCAAGCTTACATAAACTACACACATGCATATACACACACACACACACACACACACACACACTCCCATGCACACACACACACACACACACACTCCCATGCATACACACACACACACACACACACACACACACACACACACACACACACACACACACATACCCTGAGTCGACAGTAGAGGACCGTCAGAACAATTCCATAGAGGACCAGGATCGCATCCAGAATGTAACACAGTTTACCATCATCCATGTTGGCTGAGAAAACAGAAAGAGAGAAAATATTAAAAACACACATCACAACATGCTACATATTACATAAAAATGGCTAGTCTCTCTGTGTCTGTTCATTGATTATAGTTTGGTATTTAACACTATAGTAGCTTCCACTAGATTTGTTGCCAAGCTCAGAAATCTGGGGTTAGGCTCCTCCTCTCTTTGCTTCTGGGTCCTGAGCTTTTTGAAGTTTGACACTCCACATCCAGCACATGGAGTCCATTGCTACACTCCCTATTCCTGGAGTGCACTGTTCCACTCCCTGCTTCGTAAGTGCACTGCTCCACTCCCTGCTTCGTAAGTGCACTGCTCTACTCCCTGCGTCCTAAGTGCACTGCTCTACTCCCTGCGTCCTAAGTGCACTGCATTGCTCTACTCCCTGCGTCCTAAGTGCACTGCTCTACTCCCTGCATCCTAAGTGCACTGCATTGCTCTACTCCCTGCGTCCTAAGTGCACTGCATTGCTCTACTCCCTGCGTCCTAAGTGCACTGCTCTACTCCCTGCGTCCTAAGTGCACTGCATTGCTCTACTCCCTGCGTCCTAAGTGCACTGCTCTACTCCCTGCGTCCTAAGTGCACTGCACTGCTCTACTCCCAAGGTCCTAAATTGCACTGCTTCTCCCTGCATCCTAAGTACACTGCACTGCTCTACTCCCTGCGTCCTAAGTGCACTGCTCTACTCCCTGCATCCTAAGTACACTGCTCTGTCCAGAGTCCACCGCTCTACCCCCTTTACACCCATGAGTGCAGCCACGGCTCCAACATTATTGTGCCATTTGCGAATGACTTGAAGGTAGTAGGCCTGATCACATACATTTCTTGATTGTTGAATTCTCAAAAGTGTACAAAAACATGCATTACACTCCTCCATGGATAGAACACAGCCTCTCTCACACACTCACAGTCACTCTCTCTGCAGCGGTCTCTCCCCCTCTCACACCCTCCTTTTCTCTCTCTCTTTCTCTCTCTCTCTCTCTCTCTCTCTCTTACACACACACACAGAGTCAACCACATTGTGCAATGCACACCCCATGATCAGGATCAAACTCTTCAACCACGCTATGTCTATATAAAACTGTGAGTTTATTGATAGCGAGCTAGCATGTTCTGAAATGGCCCCTATAGTGCTCTCCTGGCCTCCCGCTCAGCAACCCCTATAGCAGCCTAATTCAGTCTACACACCAGCTAAACTATATTACAGTTATCTTGTGTGTATCCCAGTGACTGTATAAAAAGATATCATACAGTCAGATCAGGACACTGCATACTGATACATGTTAAAAATTGAGCTTGCTAGTTCACTATCAATAAACGCAATTTATTGTTGAAGATCATGATCATACAGATGCATACAGATACAGATCTTCTGTCTCTTTGTAAAAACAACTGCTGTTCATAAAATAAAAACAATAGATATTTTTTTTACATTGTAATGGGTGCCAATTACCTCCATTAAGTCAAGTCAAGGATTTTATGGCATATTCATAAGCACTAAATCAACAATTGAATAAATCATATAGTTTCCCAATGACGTTCATGTGTGAATGTAATGCTTTTACAATGTTTTTATTTTATGAACAGGAAACAGCAGTTGCTTTTACAAAGAGATAGAATATCTGTATCTGTAGCCTATATATATATGGCGATGCATATATATATATATATATATATATATGCATCGCCATATGTAATACTGTATTGCATTTGTAAAAATACAATTCTATTTTTTTTTTTAATATTTTTTACACATACATATTTATTGCTTTTGAAATAGCTAATCAGAACAGTTAACATTTTTTAGATACCTTTTCAACGGTAAATGCATTAAATATTCTTTAAACCCTAACACAACACACTAATGTATAGAGCATTCATTAAACACTAACAAAACACACTAATGTATAAAGCATTCATTAAACACTAACATAGTAGCATAAAGCATATTTATAAAACGCTTACACACTGACTCACAGAGGAAAAACAATTATCACCCCAAAGATCAGGTGTCTTTTTCAACAGGAACCAAATATCTGAAGTGCAATTTTAACAAAGGAACTAGATGGCGATTGGAGTGAAACTGATGAACTTCTACATATCTCTTTACAATGATATTTCCTCTTAAAAAAGGGAGTGAACTTTCAAGAGAAACCATTTGTTGGCCATGTTTAAAGAGAAACTAGGGATGTGTTGAAATATGCATGTCTTTGCACATACATTTATTTCTGAAAAAAAAAAAACTCTTGTCTCGTCTCACACATACAAACACACACACACACACACACACACACACGCAGACACACACACGCACACACACCCAGACACACACACACACATGCAGACACACACACACATACACAGACAATCCACACAGTTTGGCATAATTAATAACAAACTTAATGGAAAACTAAACTATAATGGACCTAAAAAAAAACCCTTAAACTGAGTACTCTAAGTAACATGAAAAAAAATTACAACATCTTCATGAAGAATCTCAAGACACTGACCAGAAAAACTGTTTCTCACACCCCTTCCCTCCTCTCTCTCTCTATGTATGAAGAAAGAGAAAACTCTTACCTTCCCACATCTCGCTCTCTCTCTCTCTGAGTGAAGGAGAAAACTCTTACCTTCCCACATCTCTCTCTCTCTCTCTCTCTTACACACACACACAGAGTCAACCACATTGTGCAATGCACACCCCATGATCAGGATCAAACTCTTCAACCACGCCATGTCTATATAAAACTGTGAGTTTATTGATAGCGAAGCTAGCATGTTCTGAAATGGCCCCTATAGTGCTCTCCTGGCCTCCCCTCAGCAACCCTATAGCAGCTCCATTCAGTCTACACACCAGCTAAACTATATTACAGTTATCTTGTGTATCCCAGTGACTGTATAAAAAAATATATCATACAGTCAGATCAGGACACTGCATACTGATACATGTTAAAATTGAGCTTGCTAGTTCACTATCAATAAAACATAATTTATTGTTGAAGATCATGATCATACAGATGACAGATAGATACAGATCTTCTGTCTCTTTGTAAAAACAACTGCTGTTCATAAAATAAAACAATAGATATTTTTTTTTACATTGTAATGGGTGCCAATTACCTCCATTAAGTCAAGTCAAGGATTTTATGGCATATTCATAAACACTAAATCAACAATTGAATAAATCATATAGTTTCCCAATGACGTTCATGTGTGAATGTAATGCTTTTACAATGTTTTTATTTTATGAACAGGAAACAGCAGTTGCTTTTACAAAGAGATAGAATATCTGTATCTGTAGCCTATATATAGAGAGATGTAGGAGATATTTATATATATATATATATATATATATATATATATATATATATATATATATATATATATGCATCGCCATATATGTAATACTGTATATTGCATTTGTAAAAATACAATTCTATTTTTTTAATTGTATTTTTACACATACATATTTATTGCTTTTGAAATAGCTAATCAGAACAGTTAACATTTTTAGATACCTTTTCAACGGTAAATGCATTAAATATTCTTTAAACCCTAACACAACACACTAATGTATAGAGCATTCATTAAACACTAACAAAACACACACTAATGTATAAAAGCATTCATTAAACACTAACATAGTAGCATAAAGCATATTTATAAAACGCTTTTACACACTGACTCACAGAGGAAAAAACAATTATCACCCCAAAGATCAGGTGTCTTTTCAACAGGAACCAAATATCTGAAGTGCAATTTTTAACAGGAACTAGATGGCGATTGAGAAAACTGATGAACTTCTACATATCTCTTTACAATGATATTTCCTCTTAAAAAAGGGAGTGAACTTTCAAGAGAAACCATTTGTTGGCCATGTTTAAAGAGAAACTAGGGATGTGTTGGAAATATGCATGTCTTTGCACATACATTTATTTCTGAAAAAAAAAAACTCTTGTCTCTGTCTCACACATACAAACACACACACACACACAACAAACACACACGCAGACACACACACGCACACACACCCAGACACACACACACACATGCAGACACACACACACATACACAGACAATCCACACAGTTTGGCATAATTAATAACAAACTTAATGGAAAACTAAACTATAATGGACCTAAAAAAAAGCCTTAAACTGAGGTTGATGAAAAAGAAATGACAACATCTTCATGAAGAATCTCAAGACACTGACCAGAAAAACTGTTTCACACCCCTTCCCGCCTCTCTCTTTATGTATGAAGAAAGAGAAAACTCTTACCTTCCCACATCTCTCGCTCTCTCTCTCTCTGAGTGAAGGAGATAACTCTTACCTTCCCACATCTCTCTCTCTCTCTTAGTGAAGGAGAAAAGTCTTACCAGTAACCCCATGGAGGTAGAGGGATAAGACCCAGATTACTTCTGACACCTTCATCTTGCTCTCGGCCGAAGGAGAGAGACAGAGTATGGTCAGCTGAAAGTACAGAGGATTGTGAGACCAGGGTATGGATTGCGTAAGAACAACAGTGTGTGTATTTGTGTACGTGCGTGAAAAAAGTCATCTGCTTTCAGGAAGCTGTGGTCTGCATTAGGCTGCCCTTTCAGTTAGACTTTAACACACCCCTCCTCACGTCACTGCCACCACAGCACACACACACGAGCAGACCGACACAAAAAGATACTCACACAAACAAGTACACATAGACACACACACACAGAAGAGTTTAGATACACAGGTAAAATAGAAGCACCCATACATACCCTTCCCGATCACCCCCATACACACACATAGGCAAGCAGAAACCAGACCATATGCACGACACAAAAGCTTTCATGTACACAAACACACACATTTACACACTCGCCATAACAAAACTGTCATCTTGTACTGTCATCATAATCTAATACACTAATAGAAGCTCTCTCTCTCTCTCACACACACACACACAGTGGTGATAGTGAAGGTAAGTAATGGAAACATAAATTGGGTCATAGGGTCCCTGTGTGTGTGTGTGTGTGTGTGTGTGTTTGTTGTGAAGGAAAAAAGGAGGACAGAGAAATAACACCGGATGAAAAAACATTTTTTTTTTATTTCAATTTAAATTAAAATGACTAAAAAAAATGACACAAATATCACCATGTAAGCCGGCATATAAAAGGTCTTTACAAAAAATAATAGTTTAACTGTTTTCATAAAACACATACTCAATAACAGAAGCTTAATGGCCTGAGTTAGTTTCATTAGGGGTTTGATTTCCTGAAGGACACACACACACACACACACACACACACAAACACACAGGAAGAGAGAGAGATACAGAGAATGTGAGTGAAGACATCAGATTTCTTCTAATAATAAAAAATATAGGTTTAGAGGTACATTGTGTGTTTGTTAACATGCAACATTTGTCTTCTCCTCCAACACACACACACACACACACACACACACACACACACACACACACACACACACAGTCCTTGGAAGCAGGTCCTGGTTCAGGCTCAGCCTGCTCCCCAGCGGCTGCTTAGAGCGAGCGGTGCCCTCAGATCAGTTTTAAAGTCTGTGTGAGCAGGAGTCGGGACCGCGGGGGCGAGAGAATGGGGAAGTTGAAGCTGGACAGGATGTGACATCACTGCGCAGAAGGCCATTGGTCAGATGTGAGTTCAGTGCCGAGTGGGAGGATGACGAATGCTTCCTTCAGACAGAGACCCTTTCTTTCTCTCTCCCTCCCTCTCTGAAGCTCTATAAATGTAAACATTCATCTGACTGCAATTTTGTTATGTTTGCGGGAATTGCTATTGTTGCTACCGTTTACCACACAGCCGCAGTCGAGTTTCCCCATCTAATGTCATCCCCTCACGTCGCTGATTGGCCCACCAGGCTGGCAGCTGAGGAAACGTGAACGCACTGGGAGGAGGCAGACTAGTGTCTCAGTGAGATGAACATGAGTGGAGATACTAGGAGGGCGGGGCCAGGCTACCTCATCCCTCTCCTTGGGCCCTTGTTGAAATGAGGATTAGCATTAGTTAGATCCAAGACCATCCGCTCTGCGAACCTGAATGAATCGCTTAGCGAAATGCGTTGTTCGCTCCAAATAAAAAACCTATGTTAATAGTGATCAGTGTGCGGTGACTTTGATCTTTCACTTTTGGATTAGCTTTTAGACTTTACACTTTGCCCACCATTTAAATGGAGGTCTTTCATCATTTCCTCTTTTCTTTTGCTTTGCTTTCCTCCTCCTCCCTTTCTCTTCTCCTCTGAAGCCCACAGTGTTCTCTCTTCCTCTTCCGCCACCCTCCTCACTCTTTCTTTTACCCCCTCTCTCTCCTTCTTCTCCCTCTCATTTGATCTAACTCCTCCTTTCTCCTCTTTGAGGATGTAACACATCAGGATCTGATTGTTTTGTAGTTATTTAAATATCTGAATATTGGTTTCATATTAGAGTGTTAAACTTCTTTCTCCTTCTCCTCGTCCTCTGTCTCTCACACAGAGGTCTCGGACTGGACTCTCAGAATGAAGCGGTGGCTTTTCGGGCTTACAAACTTCTCCCCCAGCTGAAGGAAAGGAAGGGGTGTTGCCGTGACAACCAGGGAAAACTGTGGACGGTGCAAAGAGAAGACCACACCCCCGTAGAGGGAAGAGGTGACGGACAGCTCGCTCTGAAGTGTCCATCCGCACTCCTGCCTCCTGCTGGACACAGCTTGGTACTGCAGCGTTGGGCCTGGGCTCAGGTAGCGCTCCAGAAAGGCCTGAGAGAGAGAGAGAGAGAGAGAGAGAGGCAAGGTGGACAAAGGGGAAGCAAGCAAGAGAAGGAGAGATGTTACACTGTCCACACAACTTTCTTACAAGGCTAAAACACAATAACACTAAAATGGCATATGGCAGGGGTGGCAAACCTGCAGCTCACGAGCCGCATGCAGCCCTTTACCTCCTCTTGTGCAGCTCGCTGCTGCTCAAATATGTTCTCACTTTTCCTTGGACTTAAGAGTTTATTTATTTTTGAAATATATTTCTGATAAATGCATTTCATTATTTGACAGTACTGTCAACAGTTAGGCTACCAATGATTAGACTTAGATTAGAAAAATCATTTTACAGTCATGTGATGGATAGGAATCTGACCACAAAAGAAACATAAGCAGACACATTTGTTTCGTTAGCCAGATACTGTTGCAATCAGGAAAATATAGCCTGAAGCTAAGTGCAAATCGAGGAACACAGGACAGTCAAAAGGAGGATTTGTCGTTTTGTAGCATAACGTGTCTGTAACCAAAATACCACCACAAAAAAAGGAAGGCTATTTAAAAGTCAGTCAGAGAAGCAGACTCGTTTTCTTTTTGTTCATTTTCTTTTAAAAATGAACAGAACATGGTCGCATTGGTATCATATCAGTTGTTATATTGGAGCATCGCTCATGCTAATAAGTCATTCAGTGAGGGGGGATTTGTGATGTGTATCAGATATTTTTGTTGCTTGCTACTCATTCTTGAAAATGATCATTTGTAGCATCTGCCAAGTGAAATGAAAAAGAGAAGAGGTATTTAAACGGTAACCCTATGTCTCATTAGGCGTAGGCCTATAAGTCTCTGTTGCTGTTGTAATGTGGGCTCTTGTGTTGTGTGGCTCTTTTGAGTGGTGTGTTTTTTTTTTTGGCTCTTCATGATGGACTGGTTAGCCACACCTGGCATATGGTGATCAACAAGCATTACACCAGCACATTCAAAGAATGTCGTCAAAATGTTGTGTCCCCATTGCCCTTTAAGAATCAATCCTCTCTGGACCATCACTATAGCAACCCCTACCCCAACACCAAATACAAGAAAGAGAGGGAGAGAGGGGTGGACACAGGGGTGGACAGAAAGAGGAACCCAATAACAAGGATAGAGAGGTGAGGACAGAGAGAAGAGGATAGAGAGGTGAGGACAGAGAGAAGAGGATAGAGAGGTGAGGACAGAGAGAAGAGGATAGAGAGGTGAGGATAGAGAGAAGAGGATAGAGAGGTGAGGATAGAGAGGTGAGGACAGAGAGAAGAGAAAGTGAGATATAGGGAATGGAGAAGAGGATAGAGATGGAGGATAGAGAGAAGAGGATAGAGGGGGAGGGAAGAGAGAAGAGGATAGAGAGGAGGATGGAGGGGAGGACAGAGAGAAGAGGAAAAGTGAGAGAGGGAAATGGGAGATGGAGGAGAGAGAGAGGAGAGAGGAATGGAGAGGAATGAGAAGGAGATGGAGGGGGAGAAAGAGAGAGAAAAAGACAATATAAGGAAGGATAGTAAAAACCGAAAGAGATAACATTCAGAATGAGGAGGAAGAGTGGCAGTTAAACAGACAGAGAAAGAGAGAGAGAGAAAGGAAGAAAGAGAAAGAGAACAAAGCTCAGGTTCAGGCTTTAATGTGTTTACAATACAGAAAGTTACACCACAAAGACACATCTGAGAAAGACCATATCTGTGTGTGTGTTTGTGTGTGTGCCTCAGTCCAGCCACAGGAGAGTGGTTGTGTGTACCAATAAAGGTGCGTGGGTGTGTGAGTGCACAAGTTCCGTTTACAGGCTCACCTGTGCAATGCATGTATGTGTGTCTGTGTTTGTGTGTGTGTGTGTGTGTGTGTGTGTGTGTGTGTGTGTGTGTGTGTGTGTCTGGGCTCACCGGCGGGCTAATGCTGTTTGTGACAAAACTGCTTGTGTGTGTGTGTGTGTGTGTATGTAGGTATGTGTGTGTGTGTGTGTGTGTGTGTGTGTGTGTGTGTGTGTGTGTGTGTGTGTGTGTGCATGTGCGCACATGGGTGAGGCACAACTGTCGGTGTGCATGTGTGTGTGTGTGTGTGTGTGTGTGTGTGTGCCCTCTAATCTCACCTGTGGGCTGAGGTTGTGCGTGAGACAGAACTGCAGGTGTGTGAGGATGGCCTCCATGCTGTGGCAGTGCTGCTGCCTAGTGGTGCGGAGGTACTTCTGCAGCGCTCGGGCCATGGGGGCAAATATGGCTTGTGCCGCCTCACGCGGGTCCAGCGCCCCCTGCTGACGCTTCTGGGCCTCGCCCTCCTCCGCCCGCCTCACCTGTGAGAACGCCTGCTCTACCGCCACCACCAGCCTGGGAGGACACACAACAGCCCCGGTCAGCCAGGCTTCAAAAGAATAGATTCAAAACAATGCTTCAAAAGAATACATATATTATATATATATATATCATATTATATGTTAGATCAAGATATATATATATATATATATCTAATTTTGATATGTTAGTCCTTCCTGAAGAATATATATATATGCCGCACCAGAACACCCAATGGAGTAAAAAACCAGCGCAGCTCAAGCTGTGTACCACTGACCCCTTCCTCTACTCCTCTCACCTGTTTCCCTCGGCCTCCTTCTTCCCATGGTGAATATTAACAAGCATTTCAAATCATATTTCAATCAGGACACTCAACTCAACTCAACTGTCAGCAAAGGTAAACATAGAAGGTACACACACGTCACACACACACACACACACTTGGTCTTGCATTTGCAGGCACGCAGCTTGTAGTCGGCCTGTTTGTAGTAGAGCCTCCCTTAAAGCTGATTATTCATAAGGCAACTTTTTGAGCAATGTTGTGATGTGCCAGAACAACCACACTCAGGAACCATGGCCAGCATCACTGCTCAAAACATACTGCTCACAACATACTGATCAAAACCGCCTTGTGTGTCATCACCTTTAATCCTTCTTTCTTGCTCTTTCAATGAGGACACTCGTCTCTTTCAGTTAAGACTGTGACCCTACCCCATCCCCTAACCACATACACACACACACACACACACACACACACACACACACACACACACACACACACATACACACCTGGCCTTGCGTTTGCGTACGCGGTGCTCGTAGTCAGCCTGTTCGTAGTAGAGCTCGCTGTGGCAGTTTCGTCTCCACTGGGCCGAGGCCATCAGTGCTGGAGGAGGATTCGTGCAGGTGCCCACACTGCTGTTCTCTGCCAACAGTCACCCATCAAGACGTCAGCCAGCCCATCACACAACAACACATGTCTTATCAAACACACAACAAGTAAACAACACACACACAATGCAAACAACACATAAACAACTAACACACACACACACACAATGCAAACTCTTTCCTGTGTCAGACAGTAAATTCAGCAATTGATGCATAAAGGAATAAAGAATTGCAAGCCTGCAGAATCCTGTGTCCATGTGTGTGTGTGTGTGTGTGTGTGTTTGAGATAGAAAGAGAGAGAGAGAGAGAGAGAGAGAGAGAGAGAGAGAGTCCTTACCTTCCTCCAGAGAGTAGAGCTTGAAACCGGTCATCTTGCGTGAGAGGATGGCTTTGGGCAGATTGGGCAGGTTGGGGTTGTGGATGGGGAAGTCTCTGTAGTAATGCTCCAGCACCCACACAGCAGCACTCTGAATACTGCACAACAACATCATCATTATCTTCATCATCATCATCATCATCATCATCATCATCATCATTATCACCACTGCACAGCGACACTCTGAATACTGCACATCATCATCTTCTTCATCATCATCATCATCATTATCACCACCACACAGCGGCACTCTGAATACTGTACAACATCATCTTCATCATCATAATCTTCTCCATCATCATCTTCATCATCATCATCATCATCACTATCACCACCACGCAGCGGCACTCTGAATACTGCATCTCTGGAGACAATGGCTGATCTCTGATCTCTCTTTCTGATATCCTCTTTACACTGATACCTCCCAACTTCCATCACCATCAGCATCAGCATCAGCACCACGGCTAACTTCACTAGCCTCCTCATCCACCTTCTACTCATCTTCATCAGCAGATCCTCTTCATCATTCATCTTCTTCTCATCTCTGCTACCATCATCGTCCTCACTTTCAGTTCTGTCACGTTGGAACTTTAGAAGCTGGAAGCTTGTATTTGTCTAGTAAAAAAGATGACCTCTCTGGCAGCTGATGCAGTTGCCCATCAGTTCTCCATATATCCAAGGTTATGTTGTTTACTAAAGTAAAAGTAGGCTACGGGCCAGGCCACTGCTGAAAACAATGGCTGGTCCACAGGGAAATAGACAATAG